>NC_049981.1:33698744-33700617 GCF_000003815.2 Branchiostoma floridae
AGTAACACTTTTGTTGCTCAACGAGCACCTATGCAAACATGCTGGGCAGATTTCTGCTGATAGAAAAAGAATCAAAATGCATTTGTGATGACAAATAAGTTGATAAGAAACCTTTGATGACTGAAATGTGAGTGTTCAGCACATTCAAGCATCCGAAAATGTTTAACAGCCATTTCCATGTACATGACGTGCCAAACCTCCATGCTGCGGATGTTAACATTGAAAAAGCTTCGGATTCACAAACACAATCAAAAAAAGTCATCGACTCACGAAAACTCAAAACAAGATAACCACATACAGATAATACAGAGCCAGAGAAAGATCATTGTCATTTCATAGTAACTGTTGTAGACAGAAGTCGAGCAGTTCAGCTTTGTAAAAAAATCCCATCAGCCATCGTTACCTTATCCTCCTGTGGAATGCCGGGGCAGGACTTAATGACAAGTGATGCTAACTCAGAGATCATTTGCACCTGCTGTGGCGTCTGGGTCCGACCAGTTTCAGACGCCAATGTTTGGATTGCCTTCCTGCACATCTACATGTACAACAATGGATAACAAGATTGAACACCTTTGTTCCTTCTCCATATTTCCGAACTCTGTTGTCCAAACACCATATTTAATTCTCAAGTTTCCACGAGAAAGAAACAGATTCACAGACTGTTTCCCGAATATCTTAATTGATTTATGTATTTTTTGGTTTGGCCAGGGCTGCCCAACTTGCCTGTGGCTATTACAAAGGGCTATTCTAGTAATCTCCAAGCAGATCCTACGGTAGCATAAGTATCAAAAGCCAACACAGGAGTGGTTCCGGTAGCCAGACACACTGCTAGGCCGGCTTCACTCCTCTGCCAGCTTTTGATACTATCTCAAGGTACCGTAGGATCTGCTTGGAGATTACTATTCTATATCTTAAGAATTACAGACTCCCAAACATTGCTCACCTGTGCCTTTTCCTCCGCAGCTGATGTTGGCTGTTGCAACACGACAGCGTCTCCAGTGACGTCTTCAGGCTTCTCATTAATCAATGACAAAGTTTAAGAATAAAACATCAGCACAGTTGCGTTAAGGGCAGAAGTATGTGAGTAACGTACAAGTCAGGCAAGTCTACTCTTCTCATCACACTGCAATATTTCACCCACACCCAAAATATGACAAATTCAAAGAGATTGTACTGTGTATTTACAGACGTCATAGTTATGATTAAAGAGTAGAGTTTGCAGCTGAATATTTGCTGTGGTTAATTTAACATACATTCTCATAGTTCCACCAGGTGTCATCAAACCGCCACCTCAAAAAACGTTGTTATAGAGGCCTTCTCAAGATTGTTTTCAACACCTAAATATCTGAATTGCATTACATTTAAGATATTTAACATTTCGTGTTCAAGACAATCTTGGGAATACCTCTATACAAACGTTCTTTTAGGTGGCGGTATATATTTCAAACATATTCTTCGTAATGCTCTAGAAATTGCAGCAAAATGTACACATCATGTTGATTGACACTTTCGTATATGTTTTCGTATATCCTCACTTAACTCAGGTGTAAATGAGTAAGCTGCGGCTAGTGGCCTTGGCGGGGCTTTGTGGCCGAGACAGGCTTAGGGGCATGTTCGGGCATGACGCACCCGCCATGGCACACGAGTCGCGCGATCGGGGGTAGGAGGAACTCCTTACATCCTTGGTCGGAAGTCCTCCTAGGAGACGGATACTCCGAATAACAAAGCTGCATCTGCTGAAACCGTCTCACACGTGTCATACAGTTCTGTCCCTGTGAGACTTAGTGCTCCAGTAGACGAGAGGGTGGAGAAGGGAGTGCACACCCCTCCTTCACCATAAAAAGTCATGTGCAGGTCAGGCAAAAGAGGTAAA
>NC_049981.1:33703068-33709315 GCF_000003815.2 Branchiostoma floridae
AAAAAAAAATGAGAAGAGAGTTAGATAAATGAGCCGGATACCGCATCGTCGTACGATTTTGACGCCATAGGATTTTCATGCCGGCCATGACAGAACCAACCAACGACATGATACAAAACAGCATTTTGTGTACCAAGACAGTTTAACTTTGCAGGAGACGTACATATGTGTACAAATTGCCCGAAGTTAGCGATCGTACGACGATCGCACGACCTATTACAAATTGCCCGAAGTTAGCAATAGAACAGCATACCTGGTCTGCCGACGCTGCCGTGGTGCGCACCGGCGGCCCGCTGCTGGGCTCCATTGTTTCTGCATAACATAAACAGAACCATGTTGCAATCACTAATGATTCCTTTATGTTTGCGGCTATCATCAAAGTATGACTATATGTGTAATGTAGCAAGAAAACCTGGAAAATACATGACCAAAACCAAATTTAGTAATGCCTGTCAGTAACCGGTTGCCTTGGCAACATGAAAAATCGAATAATTATGCAAATAATTTGAAACTGTTTAACATTGTATGACCTTGTGAATGGAACCCAGGTTGCTGCGTTGTGGTCTCGCCCTCCCCTCCAAATCCAAGTTCACCGAGAGTTGATGGACTGGTGGACAGGAATGTTCCTGTTCCTCTTGTTGTTGTTGTGGAGGCTGGAGAGAAAAATCAAACAATGAAATACCGATATCTATATTGATTGATTGGTGACAAATATTTTGATGACAAATCACGATACAAACACTACAGTTGACATTACAAGAAAATCAGGTCTCATCGAAACATGTTTCTTCTGGTAATAGATAGACAAAATATTCCATGGACTCCGAGGGCAAGTCTTTTAGGAATTGTCCATTACACAAAGAGGACTCAAACGGCACTGTTTATAAGAAATGTTCAGTACAATCAAGAGGACTTTGATGGCAAGTCTTGTTGGAATTGTCCATTACACAAAGAGGACTCTAATGTCAATGTTTATAAGAAATGTCCATTACAAACAAGAGGACTTTGATGGCAAGTCTTGTCAGAAATGTCCATAACAATCAAGAGGACTTTGATGGCAAGTCTTGTTGGAATTGTCCATTACACAAAGAGGACTCTAATGTCAATGTTTATAAGAAATGTCCATTACAAACAAGAGGACTTTGATGGCAAGTCTTGTCAGAAATGTCCATAACAATCAAGAGGACTTTGATGGCAAGTCTTGTTGGAATTGTCCATTACACAAAGAGGACTCAAATGTCAATGTTTATATGAAATGTCCATTACAAACAAGAGGACTCCAATGGCAAGTCTTGTAGGAATTGTCCATTACACAAAGAGGACTCAAACGGCACTGTTTATAAGAAATGTCCATTACAAACTAGAGGACCTACCGTCGGACGATTTGCCCTCCCTCACAGCTTCCCTCACGGTTGAAGTCGCTGGTTGGGTGGAAAGGAGGGCGGTGGTCCGATGTGTCCTCTGGGTTGTAGCAGAGGACGTTGTAGTCGTTGTAACGGAAGATGCAGGTGTAGTGGTTGGTGTAGCGGCTAGTAGAGGAAAGACTGATCAGCTTAACAAACTACCAGTACTTTTCCACATTTAAAAAAAAGCACATCTATTAAGAGATCTGTACTGATAAAGTTTCGGCATATATCTGGACAAAATACGAGTAAGTTATTGGGTGGGCCGCCTACTCTCTCTTCGTAGCCAGGGGCTGAATTGTGAGTAGCTTACAATAGGCGGGGCTAAAGGGTCTGCAGCAGCTGCCAGTCGGCTCTAACTCAGGTGACCTCAATAATATTAAGACTCTATGCAATATTCCTAGCCCAGGGAAATCAATGGAATTATACATTAAATTAGCTATACACTAATGATGCCTGAGAACAATCGCAGAAAGCAGCGAGACCAAATCATATTTGGTTTTTCCACCAATCACCAATCCCTCCACGTGGTCGCCAGTATCATTCATCAAAAAGTCAAAGTTCCTTCCCGCGCCTGATAGCGCATAGGGCGGCGCCCATCTCCGTTTCAGTAGCCCTTGGGCTACACAACGCAATCACTACAGCAGGGGGCTAGTCCACTGGTAGTGGTGTGTGTTCAACTTCCATACTCTTTCCCGAATGCTGGGTGCTAAGCAGAGAAAGCAGCATGTACCATTTTTAAAGTCTTTGGTATGACTCGGCCGGGGATCGAACTCACGACCTACCGAATGCAAGGCGAACACTCTGCCCACTAGGCCATTGCACCGGTTCTTATCATTCATCGCCAATCACCAATCCCTACCTGTGACGGCCAGTATCATTCTTCACCAATCAACAACCCCTACCTGTGACGGCCAGTACCATTGCCGCCTCACTCTGGGCCCTCCAACCGTCTGACGAGAACAGGGCTGTCACCCTGATGACGTAACCAGTCTCCGGTGACAGGCCAACCACCGGAAACGCTGACTCGGCTGTGCTCTGATTGACAGCTGTCATCATGTCCAGCCCAGACACCACCACACGGTACCCCTGAAGGTCAGGGTCAACGGATGGAGACCACGTGACCTTGAACCCTTCATCCGTGACGTCAGTCACGTCCAGGTTCATGGGCGGATCCACAGCTGCAAAGAAAGATCAAAACACATAAGAAGGGCGTTAAAAAATGTTCACTTTTAAGATACTCCAGATCAAGATTTTTAGTATGATGGTTTCAATCAGGGCCGCCCACGTGTGATTAAAACCTAAACTAACACCTGCCTAACTCCATAACCAATACAGATTGGGTTCTCCCTGCTGCCTAACTCCATAACCAATACAGATTAGGGTTCTCCCTGCTGCCTAACTCCATAACCAATACAGATTATGGTTCTCCCTTTTGCCTAACTCCATAACCGGTACAGATTAGGGTTCTCCCTGCTGCCTCCATAACCAATACAGATTAGGGTTCTCCCTGCTGCCTAACTCCATAACCAATACAGATTAGGGTTCTCCCTGCTGCCTAACTCCATAACCAATACAGATTAGGGTCCTCCCTGCTGCCTAACTCCATAACCAATACAGATTAGGGTTCTCCCTGCTGCCTAACTCCATAACCAATACACATTAGGGTTCTCCCTTTTGCCTAACTCCATAACCAATACAGATTAGGGTCCTCCCTGCTGCCTAACTCCATAACAACAAGAGTTCGTAGACCTCAGGCCTGCATGAAATGTATTGGGTTTCTGTAGACCTATTGTGTATTTTTGCCTTTTTGTCTGTGGTACGTGGTTGGAAAAATGAGCTTTTTACCGTGTTGGTTGTGCACCATGCAAAAGTCTGACTCTGAAATTCCATTTTCTGAATTTGTAAGTTTGGACATGGATGAACATTACTTATTTTGGATTTCTTAAGTATGTAACCAACCACAGTACTTTGAAGTTGTTGAGACGCTACCTTTTTTTGTCTCAGATGGCCCATGCACATGTAGTTACTCTGTCACATGATATACTAATATCTTCCTATTTCAATGTACTGACCTAATGCAGCTGCTAAGTCTCCTTGGTTTGTGTTCTTCCAATGATATTCATTAAAGATTTATTTCTGGGGTGTTATTCACTTGACATCGGAATGTTACTTGCATAATTTGACCAATGATACTTTTATCTGTAGTTCCATAGACATTAGACAATATGAATAGTGGTAGCCCCCATGCAGCAGCAACAGTTAGTCCCCAGGGTGGTATGATATTTTCATTCCATCCATCCAACCCAAACCTAAATCTCCTGTAGTATCTAAGCCAAATTTAACAGCATAATTTACTATGAAAAATGTCCTTGTCAATCCCATTTATAGATGGCAAGCTGCTGGCAATGGAAGCTTTGAAAAGTTCAGAAGCTGTTGTAGTCAGAGCAAACACCCAGCAAACATCCCCGCAAACCAATGAGCAGTTGCTTAGAAGGGGAATTTCATCATATATTTGCCGCGACAAAATGCAACAAACGATACTGAATTTAAAACAGAACAAAGCTAAGCCTCCACCACTTAACCCTGCCTGTACCATAGATTAAGCAGGCCCAAAAACCAAGCGAATATGACTAGCCCAAAACTACAAATTACCTGTATACAGTATGGAAATGGCATTACCAAAGAAACAAAAAGAAACACAGGACAAATCATACACATACCTTTCTCTCATGCCCACACTCTATACAGTTCTCCTCCACATTAGAAAATTGCATCTTCTTCTGTTTAAGTTCAAGTTCAACCATGATTACCAACAGGGTAAAGGAACTTGTACCGGAACTTAAAACTCAGTACTATACAGCTCTAGAAACACCACAAAGAGTAATAAGCAAACTCCAATTATACCTGACCAACAGATATATAATCTGGCACACTCCCGTCATCTGGCAAACTGTCAGTGCCACTAAGTAACCTGATACATTGAAGGTAGCCCAGGCCAGATGATGGTTCTACACCCAACCATAATCTGTTTTTAAAACCAAGCAGATATTGGGAGGATGCCCCAACCACACTAAAACAGGGTCAACCTATACAGTATCAAGTTCAAGCACTAGGAGGCCCAAAATCAAACCTGACCACCAGGACACCACAAACAACTCACGTACCAAATGGCAACACAATGGCACCTTGCGTTCCGGAGATACAGCGCACGCCCCGTGCCCGCACAAAAGGTAACCTAAAATGTCAAGTTCAAGCACCAAGGGCGCCAAAATCAAAATTGAGCATTATTCAGCCACCGCCGACACATGTGCCAAATATCATCGCGCCAGCACCAGCCGTTCAGAAGATATAACTCCGGAAACAACCCTCCCGGACACAAAATTCGACCTGCCGGGTCAAGTTCAAACGCGACAAGGCCCAAAGTCAATCCTAGGCAACAGGCAACAACCCCCCACCCATGCACCAAAAATCGTCGCAATCGCGCGTATCGTTCCGGACACAAAGCGCCAAAAGTGCCCCCAAAACACCAAAAATGCCACCTGCAATGTCAAGTTCAAACGCCAGGAGGCCCAAAATCAAACCTGAGTGTTAGGCTACCACCCCCAACCCACGTACCAAAAATCGTCGTGCTCGCACCATCCGTTCACGAGATACAGCGCCCTACATCCCCGGCTACCGAAAAGTTCCCACCAGCATCAAAACCATACCTGCATACATGCAGGTAAATACAGATTAGGGTTCTCCCTGCTGCCTAACTCCATAACCAATACAGATTAGGGTTCCAAACGACTGCTTTGAAAAGAAAGACCTACATGCATATTTGCATCTTCATTTTTCAAACTAAAACAGAGTTTAGGCATGCCGAATACATGATTTGTGGAAGATAGAGAATAACAAAGATACCTTTATCGCAAAGCTGACTTTTCCACCCGTCCTGACACCCAGCCGAGCAGACACCTGACATCGGGTCACAGTTCACGTCTCCGCCCTGGCATCGGCCGCACACTTCAACACAAAGAACATGAGATCAACGCAGAGGACAATGTTTCCTTACTAGAGTTTCAGTTTTAAATAATGTTGCAGGTACATTTAACTTCTCCTAGCTAACGGCCGGCATCATTTTGGGCCGGCATCAAGAGAACCTAGGCTACCGAAGATTGTAGTTTGATCAATGAAAGTAATCTTCAAGTCGACAACTACTACAATCATGTAACAGCACTGTTTACCTCCACACCCGTGTGCGTCTGTCATCAGTACGAAACCCTGGCGGCAGCCGCATCTGTACCCCCCAGGGACGTTGGAGCAGAGCTGGTCGCACCGCCCGTTCACTGCCGCGCACTCGTCCGGCTCTGCGAAGGAAACGGAGGCGAAATTCAGGGTCTGCGTCTACAACAAATGTTACTTCTACAAAGGCTACAGTACATTTCTGAACGTCTTGCTGCTGGCTCCCATATCGCTTAGGCTTAGGTCACATTTCCAAAGCGGGGACCGGCCGGGCAGCTTTCGGGAGTGAAAAGATTGACATTAAAAACATCAAAATAGTTTTACACAAAATGTCAAAATAAGATTCATGCATGCTTGGGTATATTTCTAGGTATACATTTTAATTTTTCGTTTCTTAAAACATCCCGGCCGGGCCCCGCTTTGGAAATGTCGACGTAGTAAAGACTTACCGGTCCCTGACTGGTTGTCGTCGTGGAGGGAGGGGGGGCGCTTTGCCGCTGAGCACACTGCCTCTCTCCACTGGCTCCCATGCTTTCGGGTAATGTCAGGTAGTGATCTCCAAGAATATCTAAGGATGGGTAGACACTGCTACTACTACTACCACTACTACTACTACT
>NC_049981.1:33709415-33718713 GCF_000003815.2 Branchiostoma floridae
TACCACTACTACTACTACTGTAAACAGTATCTGATTATTTATTATATATGAAGCCGACAAAACAAAGGGCCCACCCGGTTTCCCAAACAGTCTGAGTCTAAAGGTTTTGTATCAGTGGAAAACTCAGACTCCGAAAACAGTGAATTAGAATTAGATAAATGATATTGCAGAAGAATCGTATGAGGTTATCGCTGCTCATGAATATCCGAATCAACAACATTACGAACAAAGCTTGTTCACGGACCCACCAGTCGCATTTTGTCCAACCAGAGGCAGACTTTCTCGGCGAACCCCGATGGTGATGATCTCCACCGTGTACATGGTGTCTGGCTGAAGTCCCTCAATCACAGCAGATCGGTCTGCTGGACCCGGGGAGGGGCTGAGCTGTTCCTTGGCCTCCCCCTGTCCGTACATGACGCGGTATCCGGTCACGACCGCATCAGGAGGCACCCAGGTGAACCTCAGCATGGACGTTGTTTCGGTTGCGTTAACGAACTCCAGGTCTGTAGAGGAGCTCATTACTGAAGAATGCATGGAACGGTGAACATTAATGTTTTCTATAGCTTTGGGGGATTTATTCTTTCCATTGTATTCACCCTGTGTTGTGTATGTACAGTACTATGTTGCAGCTGGCAACAATCTGCAATGAATTTATCATTATTTAGACTAAAGTCAGTTTTGCCAATATTCCAAAATGTAATCAGTTTCCATACCTGTCTGGACCTGATGTATTTTACATGAGGTAGTTTTAACTAGAGTTCGGCGACCTCATACCTCCATGAAATATTTAGAGCTTTTGTAAATTTCATGCAATTGACTAACACATTAACATAATTTATGCATGGTGTTGTTCACCATTGACTAACGTACACATGTCAAAATAACAAAATTCCCCATCATTAATCATAAAGCGGTTTTGCGATCTTTACATAATTTATGCAAATGAGTTCATTACCATATTTGGTATCTGCTTATATTCCACCTATCATAATTAACGTGTTACATTTATTGAAGTCCAGTTATTGAAAACAATGGAATTATACAATTTCCTCATTAATTATGCAAATTGAGTCTCCATTTGCATAACATGCATATCATTTTAAACATCTTTGCCCAAGCTACTACCCAAGCTACCTGCATGCCTAAAATGATGCCAATTCGTCAATCCTTTCTGCAGTTATCCTCTTTGGAATGTCTTAACAAAAACGCTCCTGCAGTGCCGAAATGGAATGTTAGGGGGCTGAAACCTGCCCCAGTTTGTCATGACACTGCAAGCTATCTAGCAGCGAAATGTCAAGACCATATCACGTCCAGGACAAGAGATATATAGAAAAAAACTGCTATGATAGAATATTCTCATTAATTATGCAAATGTACTTCTACTTTGCATAATTAGTATGTCATTTTGTACAACATTGTCTAAGGTATATTCATACAAAAAATAATGAAAATCCGTTGTTCCCTTCTTGAGTTATCGTCTTCAGAAGTTTTTGACAAAAATGCACCTGCTATCCCAAAACTAGACGCTAGGGGGCCCAAACTTATGTCACTTATTCTGAGCTCAAGAGCTATCTAACACCCAAAATCGTGACCATAGCTTGTTCAGAACACGAGATAGCAAACCCGGAAGTTGCGCTGCAGTACCAAGGGAAGCCGCTTGGGGGCCAAAAATTTAATCATTTCCAGCTTTCATCACACACTACCAACACACCAAGTTTGCATTTACTAATGCCAGCCAAATGAACCACCTTACATCAGTGCCTTACCGTTACATGCGTTTTGAGCGTCCCAGATCTCTTGCTTGCTCAGCGCATAGTTGTATATTTGAAGACACGACATTTTCCCTGTAAAGTACAACCAATCAAAGGTGTTTGATATCACATTTCAAAATATTCATGTCTTATTGGAAAATTACTGCTATGTACTCCGAGAGAAGTAAGAACGGGCATAGTTTACAATTAATGCAATCAAGCGATTGGTATGCATTATGTAAGTCAAGGACACATGTCTAACTGGTCAAGTCACCTATAAAGGAGTAGGTCGCTTGAGCAAACTTCCTCTAGACGCAATAGCATATTCCGTACGATTTACATACCAGCGCCACCGGAAGCACTTAAGTTGCAAACTCACTGCACTTGCGTCAAGCTTGCGTCACTACGGGGTTCGTTCACTGCGTCACTGTTTAGTTATTTTCTTCCATTATTTACAATTTAGATATTGCGTACTACGTAAAAGTATGACTTAGAAGACGACAAATTGCACAAAAAGTAAGAAAATTAATTCAGTATCTCTGAAATTCGTTGAGTATCTTTCGAAGTGACGCAAGCTTGATGCAAGTGCAGTTAGAGTACACCTGAAGTCTGGTACATTCCTTTGTTCCACCAATAGCTAGCCGTCATTTTCTTACAAGTTGTACTCAAAGGTCTTACCACAAATTGATGCAAAATGTTCGTATTGTAAGGACCTACCTTAGGGCCTTACCACTTTTCCTTCCAAATATCACGTTTTCTGTCTTAAAGTTATGCTCATGAGTAAATAAATTTGACAGAAATCGAGTCTGATTTTACAGGTGGATTTGCTAGAGAGAGCTGCAGTGAGTATTGCTGGATGAAGTAAATTACGTACCATTGAAAGGTCGTGCATGTAGGTCTACGTGACTGACTGCAAGCTTGATGGGGTTCGCTGTGCTGTGGTCCAGTTGACCAAAGTTTGTGCTGCTGATATTGATACCATCTCTCCAAAGCTGGACCTGCCCTGTTGCGTAGTCGTAGGTAACGCCAAGAAACATCCATTGTCCTTGAGGCAGGTTACTTGCCGAGTGAAACCCGTGGGAGGATGGGGCCTGAATACTGCCAGCAATAAAGGTTGTCATAACGGATATTTACGCTAGAATAAGATATCTAAACGTCCACAGGTTGTATCCTATCAACTTGAAGCTTGCAAAATAAATACAACTTGATACAATATTTCCACTTATTATATTCAAATACGTAATACAAACATTCGGACTTGTATTCAGTACAAATCATATATGTACCCAACTAAATGTCATGTAAAATCATACGTTTGAACATCAGCCAAGCCTTGCCGTCATTTTATGATGCTATGTATCTTCCAATGATTCCACATCTTTACGGACTCATATTAGAATATGAACACTTCATGTTACATACTCGATGTACAGTTGGCGGTCCGGCCAGATCCAAAAAAGTGTCCCTGCGCCAGGGCCTCTATAGTCCAACATTGGTTGACCTCCAAGGTGGTAGGCGAACAACAGAATGGTGAAGGATCTTTTCACATCCAGCTCTCCGTTGTTGGCAATTTCTGTCAACAAATTGCAGTAAAAGTCTATGTAAGTGTCATGTTGTGTCCAATACATTGATATTGAACTGGCCTACGATATATTGAGCACCCTGTCCTGAGGAACACTAACGAAGTGATCAACAGAACACGCAGATGAAATCCCGGTTAAGACATGATCCCAGGTATCATCCCTGTTTTAGGGATGTGTACTACATGATGTGGCAAATACTGGTGAGGTTACCTCGTATACAGCGCGCGTCACACAAACCGACCTACTCCCATCTCCATCTGGATTTCTCATTGAACCAAACAAGGAGTTGGTTGAAATTCGATTGTGTGAAGGAAACGCCTGTTTGTGTGTGCAATCATCATGCATAATTAAGCAATGTAGTAACAGGACAATTCTGCCCTGTGCTTCTCAGGTATGAATCAGTGATAGACAAAGGTTGAGATAAAGCAACGATCTGTAACGGTTTTACCACAATCTTGTGTCGATATAAACTTACTAACCTATGTAGGATTGATGATTTCCAGCAAAGGTGAATGCTGATTGAGCTTCACCATCAGGTCCCTCTGCCAAAGTTGTTCCTACAGCCACGCCGTGGTTGCCTCCTCCACTGGTGTCATTGGCAAGATGCTCTGCATTTAACGGCCAGAGACCGACTCTTCTAGGAATAGCTATGGAGAAGATAACATCTTTGAACTAGAGTTCGGCGACCTCATACCTCCATGAAATATTTAGAGCTTTTGCAAATTTCATGCAATTGACTAACACATTAACATAATGTATGCATGGTGTTGTTCATCATTAACTAACGTACACATGTCACAATTATAAAATTCCCATCATTAATCATAAAGCGCTTTCGCAATTTTTACATAAATTATGCAAATAAGTTCCTCATTACCATATGTGGTTTCTACTTATATTCCACCTATCATAATTAACATGTGTTATATTTATTGAAGTCCAGCTATTGCAAACAATGGAATTATACAATTTCCTCATTAATTATGCAAATTAATTCCCTATTTGCATAACATGCATATCATTATTTACACCTTTGCCCAAGCTACCTGCATGCCTAAAATGATGCCAATCCGTCAATCGTTTCTGCAGTTATCCTCTTTGGAATGTCTTGACAAAAACGCCCCTGCAGTGCCGAAATGGAATGTTAGGTGGCTGAAACCTGCCCCACTTTGTCATGACACTGCAAGCTATCCACCAGCGAAATGTCAAGACCATATCACGTCCAGGACAAGAGATATATAGAAAAACTGCTATGATAGAATATTCTCATTAATTGCGCAAATGTACTTCTACTTTGCATAATTAGTATGTCATTTTGTACAACATTGTCTAAGGTATCTACATACAAAAAATAATGAAAATACGTTGTTCTCTTCTTGAGTTATCGTCTTCAGAACCTTTTGACAAAAATACCCCTGCTATCCCAAAACTAGACGCTAGGGGGCCCAAACTTATGTCACTTATTCTTGAGCGCAAAAGCTATTTAACGCCTAAAAATCGTGAACATAGCTTGTTTAGAACATGAGATAGCAAACCCGGAAGTTGCGCTGCAGTACCAAGGGAAGCCGCTAGGTTGCCCAAAATTGTGCAAATGTACTTCTATTTTGCATAATTAGTATGTCATTTTGTACAACATTGTCTAAGGTATCTTCATACAAAAAATAATGAAAATACGTTGTTCTCTTCTTGAGTTATCGTCTTCAGAACCTTTTGACAAAAATACCCCTGCTATTCCAAAACTAGACGCTAGGGGGCCCAAACTTATGTCACTTATTCCTGAGCGCAAAAGCTATTTAACGCCTAAAAATCGTGAACATAGCTTGTTTAGAACATGAGATAGCAAACCCGGAAGTTGCGCTGCAGTACCAAGGGAAGCCGCTAGGTTGCCCAAAATTGTGCAAATGTACTTCTATTTTGCATAATTAGTATGTCATTTTGTACAACATTGTCTAAGGTATCTACATACAAAAAAATGTATGAGGTAAGAGGACATCATGAGGTAAGAGGACATCATTAGTAGTGTAATGTCTACTTACACTCATACATAGTCATACTCTTATCGAGCTGTAGCATTAACAAAGTTCCGCTTTAGTGTGATCTATCAGTCATCATTACAGTCAGGTCCCTGTCTCATAGTCCAGTCTATGATTCAATAAAGCTCTTTAGCGTAAGGTATGGACGGCATGTTTACTTGGATGACTTAATTTGAGCAAAGAGATTTAATCTGTATTTCCAAGAAAACTATTTTCAGGCCTTACGTTTTTTTTTTCGTGTGCTTATGTGTGCACACAGACAAACGAGTGTGCAGGCCCTTTCGTGACTCTTGTCTCCGCTCCTTTGGCCAATGGATAACTAATCATTCCTGGTCTGAAGTTTTCTCGGCCCCTACCGCAGTCGAGAAAAGCCGCGCTATGCACACAACCCTCCTGTCCCAAATGAACCGGTTCTTCCCTCTCAAGGTTGTTCGGCTACACCAGCATGACAAACCCTGGGTTACACCAGACATTAAAGCTCTGATCCACCAACGCCAACGGGCTTTCTCAAGCGACCTGAGGGCCTGGAAACAACTTAGAAACAAGACCCAACGTGCGATCAAGGCAGCCAAAGAGGCACACTACAACTCTAAAGTTAAAAGTCTCAAGAAGGAGGACGCTGCTCAATGGAACAAGGAAATAAAACACATGGCAAACATGACCCGTACCGAACCAGTCATCCACATTGAAGGCATAGACCCCAGCAACAAACGTGGTGTTGCCAATGAGATCAACACATCTCTTGCCTCTGTGATCCAGTCTCTGCCACCATTGGACCCATCACTTCTGCCGTCCTACCTACCGTCACTCCCAGCACCATCGGTAGAACCACGAGAAAGGCCGCAGGGCCTGATGGGATCCCAGGGAAACTTATCAAAGAATTTGCATGTGAACTGAGCGCGCCTCTGGCAGATATCCTGAACGCCTCCCTCCATCAGGGTACCTTGGCAGAGGAGTGGAAATGCGCCGTTGTGGTCCCAGTGCCTAAGACGAAACCTCCCTCGGTCAAAAAACTGCGACCTATTTCCCTGACGTCTTTGTTAGGCAAAGTTGCCGAAAGCTTCATCAGTCAATGGGTATTGTCGGACATTAAATCTGAAATCGACCCCCAGCAATTCGGCTGCCTGAAGGGTCGATCCACCACCCATTGTCTGTTAGACCTTACGAACGACTTATTCAAGGCCTCCGACCAACCTGGTACCCTGAGCTCCCTGGTGTCCACGGATTACAGTAAAGCCTTCGACCGTGTGTGTCACACCTTAGCTATTCGCCGACTGATTGAGTTGGGATTACGGCCATCTCTCGTCAAATAGATTTCAGATTTCCTCACGAACAGACAACAGTTGGTCCGTTACCACGGAGCCCTTTCTGAATCTGTTTCTGTAACCTGTGGCCTGCCGCAAGGAACGATTCTTGGCCCCATCATATTAATTGTCTATATAAACAGTGCAGCACGCCAAGCCCTATCCAAGAGATGGAAGTTTGTAGATGACTTGAACTTGCTGGAAACTAGAAACTCGTCATCACAACCTACGAGTATCCAACAGGACTTAACTGACCTGACCACATGGTCGCAGGAAAGCCAGATGGTTCTCCATCCGGGTAAATGTATGGTTCTCCATGTCCAGTTCAGCATGAATCCACGCCCTGCTCCCCCGCTCAAGATAAATAACGTTGCTCTAGTGGAAGTAAGAATCATGAGAATACTCGGTCTCTACTTACAGGCGGACCTCAAATGGAACGCGCACGTCGACCACACATACAGTAAGGCAAGCCAACGTCTGTTCTTTCTGCGCAGACTGAAACATTTCCACATTTCGCTTGTTACATTCGTCCAGTTACTGAGTACTCAGCCCCTGTTTGGCACCCAGGATTAACCACACAGCAGAGTAACAAGATAGAACGTATCCAGCGCAGAGCGGTACGGATCATCATGGGACGCGACTACACCAGCTACCGAGATGCGTGTACACAGCTTGGCCTTCCATCTCTTCACTCCAGACGTTCAAATCTGACTCTTATGTTTGCACAATCACTCTTAGTGTCTGATCAATTCCGCCACTTCCTACCATCCACAAGAAAGAGCGTCAGTTGTCGACAAACCCACTCTGCCAACAAACTGGACATTCCCAAGTGCAGAACCGAACGCTATAAGTCTAGTGCCATTCCGTACATGGTTCGTCTACTCAACTGTCGAAATGCTCCCATGCCTTAATCCTGCTAGTATTGTATGCCTCTAATTTTCGTTTATGATATTCGCTGTTCGATATCATGTAAATATTTATATTCGTACCTAACTGATTTTACAAGTAATTCTATTTTAATGATTTGCCTTGTTGGGCATTGACCGAATGCGCTTATTTTATTGTGATATTGCAACTGCAATTCAGCCGTTGGGCTGCGAGTGTGGCGATATGTTTTTGTTCAATAAACCATTACTAAATGTTCCATCGATATTCAATCATATCAGGATACCTAAACTCGATTTATCCATTCATCATTATACAGATCTGTCGATAACGTTCGATGAAGAGTTAACGATGCTAATTAATTTCGTTAGAGTTAGAAGAGTCTGGAGTAGTTCAAGGGAGGGGTTCCTCAGAGAGAGCGACAATGCCCTGCCATGAGTGAGAGAGAGAGAGAGAGAGAGAGAGAGAGAGAGAGAGAGAGAGAGAGAGAGAGAGAGAGAGAGAGAGAGAGAGAGAGGTTCGAAGGTTCATTACGCTTAGCTTTTAATACTACATCTAGATCTGTTTATTGCAAAGACATGCCACGTTAACGTCATAATGTTAACCACGTATCAAGGTAGATGACGTAAATTCCTACCCGGAAATACTTGGACCTCACAGATGTTCAGTACTCGAGAGGGCCCGGGCAGACGGACGACCACATAGCGTCCCCGCATCCCCGGACAGGAGACGGAAATGGACGGCTGGGTCACGTCGATGTGATGGTCACCTCCACACCTGGGGTTTGAGATGACGTCGCCGGAATCGCCGATGTGGATGTTGAAGGGGTTGAGATCGCCGATGTGGATGTTGAAGGGGTTGAGTCGTTCCGGAAATTCATCCTGACGGTTGAAGATGACCACCCTGTATATCATGAAGACAGAGCAATGACACAGCAGTGAATCTTGTACATAGTCGTATAATAAATAAATGAATGAATTTATTGCTCAACAATCGCACAGGGAACAATGTATGGCAACCAATAACAACTAATAGCTATACAGACAATAGTACTAAGAGGCTACATACAAAACAACAACAAAACATTATCAATAACAGTACAGTTATGTATGATTAATCTGGTCTCGCATTTGGAATACATTATAACCTGGCCTACGTAGGCGGATATATGAGTTGAACATGAGAGCAATATATGGAAAATATCGTTTTCTGCACCAGTAAGAGAGATCTGTGTTTTGGTTCTAATATTCTTAAACAGTATTTCTCTCTCTTTACTGTAGGTAGGATATTTCATAACAAAGTGGAATTCATCTTCTAGTCGTATGAACGTTATTTAAAACGTCTTAACTGTGACAGATCCTCCGATCTGTACTTAGCCCGATGTGACAAAAATGTGCAATAGAGGTTTTCAATCAATCATTATTCGGTGGACTCATGTATACATGTATTATATACAAAACTGATGGACTATATACATGCTGTACGCTTACCTGTCAATCATGTAGGGTTCCCCCAGATCCACCCACCAGCTGACGTTAGCCTGCCCCTGGTACGGACTGGCAGCGCAGGAGCCGGCGGAGTAGTCTCCGTCCGTGTTCCCGTCCACGGCCCGGCCGGGCTCCCCGCCCGGGTACGTGCTGGTCTGATCCGCGGGCTTCCCAACGGCGACGTTAGCACCTGCAGCAGGCAGAAGGACTGGCATTATAATCTCCAAGCAGATTCCTCTGGTGGCATAAAACGGT
>NC_049981.1:33718830-33720354 GCF_000003815.2 Branchiostoma floridae
TTCCCCAGCTTATGTTACTGCTTGGAGATTATGGCATTAGGCTTAGGTCCCAGATGTAAAAAGGGGGCCCGGCCGGGCAGTTCACGGGCTATTCTCTGGCAACCATTGTAGAAATTTGTCTAAGCTTATTTCAAAATGGTTCCAAATATATTCAACAGGGATTTGTATGATCTAAGTGCAGAGAAATACTCATCAAATGTGGTTGTAGATTATTAAACCGTATTTGATGACTTGTAATAAACGATTTTTGGTAGTTCTATAGATTTGAGTGACGTCACAAAATCACGTGATAATTCCTATAAAGCTAGGCATCTGACATGGTTATCATGCAAAATAATAAAGTAGAGGAATCAACCTTTTCAAAAAAGTATGTCACCTTTTGTCCCTTTGTTTGGTACCAAATGGCCATTTTTGGGGACCTGGACTATTTCGGGCCCCGTGGAACACCTTGCGGCTCTCAGTGTATTTTGGGGCCCGGTCGGGCAGCGGGTTGAATTTAAGTCGAATTTAAAATGGACCCGGGACCCGGTGATGTCACTCCACTAACAATGGGGTGAATGGGAGCCGGTTGGGATTGGGGAATTCCGTGCAATTGACCGAATCGAAGTGTGCGATTATCCGATGTGCAATTAACTGGCTTCTTCTAGTACACCAAGTGGGCGTCACTTGGTAGAGTAGAGCACAGGGCCCGTGCGTGGTGCTACGTATGCGCACGTGTGCATACGTATACACACATTCCGCAGGACTGGTGCGTGGTGCTACGTATGAATACGTTCCGCAGGACTGGCGCGTGGTGCTACGTATGAATACGTTCCGCAGGACTGGCGCGTGGTGCTACGTATGAATACGTTCCGCAGGACTGGCGCGTGGTGCTACGTATGAATACGTTCCGCAGGACTGGCGCGTGGTGCTACGTATGAATACGTTCCGCAGGACTGGTGCGTGGTGCTACGTATGAATACGTTCCGCAGGACTGGCGCGTGGTGCTACGTATGAATACGTTCCGCAGGACTGGCGCGTGGTGCTACGTATGAATACGTTCCGCAGGACTGGTGCGTGGTGCTACGTATGAATACGTTCCGCAGGACTGGCGCGTGGTGCTACGTATGAATACGTTCCGCAGGACTGGTGCGTGGTGCTACGTATGAATACGTTCCGCAGGACTGGCGCGTGGTGCTACGTATGAATACGTTCCGCAGGACTGGTGCGTGGTGCTACGTATGAATACGTTCCGCAGGACTGGCGCGTGGTGCTACGTATGAATACGTTCCGCAGGACTGGCGCGTGGTGCTACGTATGAATACGTTCCGCAGGACTGGCGCGTGGTGCTACGTATGAATACGTTCCGCAGGACTGGTGCGTGGTGCTACGTATGAATACGTTCCGCAGGACTGGCGCGTGGTGCTACGTATGAATACGTTCCGCAGGACTGGCGCGTGGTGCTACGTATGAATACGTTCCGCAGGACTGGTGCGTGGTGCTACGTATGAATACGTTCCGCAGGACTGGCGCGTGGTGCTACGT
>NC_049981.1:33721306-33723689 GCF_000003815.2 Branchiostoma floridae
CGTAGCGCGCGAGCTGGCCCACTTGGTTGCAAAGCGGTCACACCCCTGTCCGGACAATGGGAACGACCATTTAAATGAAGCCTTTTGTGCAAAGTATCATCACACCCCCGTCCGGCAATGGGAACGACCAAATTCCCCAGCACAACGTATCAACTTTATTATCATAAACACAGTGACACGTGGTTAGACATGTCAGGCAGATTTTCTAAATCCGAACTAATATTACAGAAAAAAATTATTCACCTGTAGCTCCGCATTTATTGTTGTTGCAAAGACTACAATAATGTCTTGACAAAAGATTAAGTGTCTTTTCATAATGAATTCTTTTAAATCGCGCTGACAGCATGATCCTGTCAATCATCTGTCAACAATGCAAATTTTCCCACAGCTGACATGATCATCATGTCAACAATGCAAATAGCCACTCCCTAAGAAGCCTGAGACTATTGACAGGATCGTCCTGTTAACAGTGGAAAAAATTGCACTGTTGGCAGGATCGTCCTGGATCGTCCTGTCAACAGTGTAAAGTTTTCTACTGTTGACAGGATTGACAGGACGATCCTGTCAATAGCCATAACTCCCCCATCACCACCACCACCACAAAGAATGGCTATAAATCATCCTATTGAAGTATCGTAAACTGGACAAACTGTCGTGATGCTGCTACGTATACGCTACTGAAATATCGTAAGTTGGGCAAACTGTCGTGATTCTGCTAAGGTATACGCTACTGAAATATCGTAAGTTGGGCAAACTGTCGTGATACTGCCACGAAAGACGCTACCGAAATATCGTAAACTGGGCGAACTGTCGTGATGCTGCCAAGAAACACGCTAACAAAATATCGTAATTAGGACTAACTGTCGCCCGGTATCGCCGCTAAATCGCTTAAATCGCCCTTTTACATTTTAGAGTTAGGCCTTTAGAGTATCCGCTTTCTATACTGTTTACCATTGTCAAGTTTTGTCACCACCAAGAATTTGTGATAAATTAAACTATATAAACTTTAAACTGGACCTAACCAACAAGAAACAAATACATTTCATTACAGAAATTAGCGCATATATGATAATGAAACTGTCAGATCATTGCATCTGGCAAAGTTTGATTAAACAGAACCGTGGAAATCCTGGCATGTTCCCATGGTCTGAAACGGCGAAGAAATTCCCTTGTGTCACATTAAGTACATTGGATCGGGTGTTACATGTTGGCGAAATAGGCGAACCCTTCACTTACATCTGTGTTTGAATAGAACATCTACAGACTCTACATATATCATATATACATATAATGTATAGAAAGAGGTGGGGAAGAAATAATCTCCATCTTCTATTAAAATGTAATTTTGGATCATCACCCATCAAAAACTGAATTTGGAAAAAATCCCCCTCCATGCAAGAATGGACTCTTCCAGCACACCCAATGTATAATTGCAAAATAGACCAGTCCAAAAATACTCCCACTAAAAGACTTTGATGTCGTCACCAAAGTCAATAAATGGATTTGAAATAAATGCCCTCTTAAGTGGAAGAATGGACTCTTCCAACACACCCTATTTAAAATTGAAAACAGAACAGTCCAGAAATACTCCCTCTGTAAATTTGGCCTTATAAGGCATAGGAGCCAAAGGTAAAAAAATTTAGTCTAAAAATGGCCAAAAAAATTCACAAATTCAACAATTTCAAAGTAATGTGGCCAGAAAAATGGAGCACTGTCAGCATATACTCTGCACACCTTTAGACCAAATTTCATGTCATTTTTATTCAATACAAGGGCATAGGAGCCAAAAATATACTTTTGAAGTGATGGATGCAAAAAGGATTCATGGGGTGCCGGGGACATATGTTGAATGCACCTCTGTACCAAATTTCAGGTCATTAGGTTGTCATACCAGGGGACTGGGGCCAAAAATATATATTAATTTGACCCCCCAAAAAAACTAAATATGATAACTTCTAAGGCCTCTATAAAAAAAAGTGAAGAAAGAAAAAAACGTCTGAGGGTATTTGCGATCTCTACCTTCCTGTCAGATTTCAGCTCATTTGGCCCAAAATGACAATGTTGGATCCATTTGAAGATTTGGCAGGAGAATAAGAAACATGACAAAAGACAATACTATCAATACTATGTTTGGATTGAAATATGATAAAACTCAATATGTTAGGCTTTGTCAATGTAACAACTCTAAGATTTTCAATAGAAACTTACTGTGAATGCCACAGCCTAAAATATCCACTCTCATACTCATCCAGTTGTGCCAGGACTGTGGCAGAAAACGCACATAACGAGCATTAGCGGGATTATCCAGTAAGTTTGTTACGGTGGTGCTCCCTGTCATGTTGCCCTGGAACACCTAAGACCGTAAAGGATAATTAACATGATT
>NC_049981.1:33724021-33754629 GCF_000003815.2 Branchiostoma floridae
GCCGGGGACATATGTTGAATGCACCTCTGTACCAAATTTCAGGTCATTAGGTTGTCATACCAGGGGACTGGGGCCAAAAATATATATTAATTTGACCCCCCAAAAAAACTAAATATGATAACTTCTAAGGCCTCTATAAAAAAAAGTGAAGAAAGAAAAAAACGTCTGAGGGTATTTGCGATCTCTACCTTCCTGTCAGATTTCAGCTCATTTGGCCCAAAATGACAATGTTGGATCCATTTGAAGATTTGGCAGGAGAATAAGAAACATGACAAAAGACAATACTATCAATACTATGTTTGGATTGAAATATGATAAAACTCAATATGTTAGGCTTTGTCAATGTAACAACTCTAAGATTTTCAATAGAAACTTACTGTGAATGCCACAGCCTAAAATATCCACTCTCATACTCATCCAGTTGTGCCAGGACTGTGGCAGAAAACGCACATAACGAGCATTAGCGGGATTATCCAGTAAGTTTGTTACGGTGGTGCTCCTGTCATTGTTGCCTGGAAACACCTAGACGGTAAAAGGATAATTAACATGATTTATTTTTTAAACTCTTTTACACAATGGATTCAGCTTTTTTTTGTTAATTGGCCTGCCCCATAAGCCCCGCCCCTCCCCGGGGGTTCCAGGATAGACAGCACATGTTCACCAGGCCTGCGCCTCCAACGTTCATTCCCGCTCAAAGCACGACCGGGCGGCATTCTTCGCTAGTCCGCTTTGCCGTTTTCTCAACCCAACACCACCCCCCTCACCACCAATTTCAATACATGTAGGTAGTACCGTAGCCGACTGGGACAAAATGATTCTAACACTTCCGAGCCTAATTCCAAACGTCACGAGGCAGATTCCAACACTTCCGAGCCCAGTTCAAAACAGCGCGGCACATTCCAACACTTCCGAGCCCAGTTCCAATCGTGCCGCGGCAGGGTTTTCCAAGCGTGCCGCGGCAGGGTTTTCCAAGCGTGCCGCGGAGGATTCCAACACTTCCGAGCCCAGTTCCAATCGTGCCGCGGCAGATTCCAACACTTCCGAGCCCAGTTCTAATCGTGCCGAGGCAGGGTTTTCCAAGCGTGCCGCGGCAGATTCCAACACTTCTGAGCCCAGTTCCAAACGTGACGAGGCAGGGTTTTCCAACCGTGCCGCGGCAGATTCCAACACTTCCGAGCCCAGCTGTGGATATGCATCTGGGTTTCCCATAGCCTGGTATCCAGACCGCCGTGCTATACTCGCTAATCACTTCGGGCCGGCAACCGATTGGCCCCGCCGCCAAACACAGCACGCGGGCCCTGATTATCTCTCAGTTATCAGAAACTGGATGCCATTACCTCTGAGTGCAAATAGAGACTGGGGCTTGGACCTTCCCTGGCATAAGGATTATACATTACCGCGAAAGGGCTATAGTATAGAGCGAGGGACTGGTATCCAGGCTAGGTTGCCCATCCATTGAAACAGATAACAGATTGCAGCACAATGTAGAGTTAGGCCCCGTTCATGATACAAAAAATGAAACGGTTCTATCGGTTACTATCGGTTAGGCCAGCTGAAACGGATAAGTTTTGTCATCATGGACGGTCCGAAACGGATCTGAAGCGATAGAAAACGGTTTGTTCGGAACCTCCTCGCGAGGTAGTATTGAAACGGTTTCTTCCTTATCCGGAATTGCGAATTTGTATCATGAACGCAAAAGCGGCGCGATCCGTTTTACATCCGGGCATGTGCGTTCATATTTGGTGGCGCCACGGTGCAAAAGTACAATTTCTAACCTGTCATTCGGGTGTTTCGGCCGCGTTTTCAATCGTACGATTCGTTTCTATAATCGGGCCGCCTCCTGGTCGACTGAGGAGCTAGCATTCCTGATATCGTAAGGGGAATGTGTCAGGAGATCCAGTGGAAATGTCATAGCATGGCATATATTGGGACCACAATGTTTTCAGAGGCATTTCCAAGGTCATAACAGAACCCAGCTTCGAATTCAGTAAGACATTGGTTCAATTTCGATCAAAGACCAATAATCTGACACAGAAGTACAAGTTTGGACAAGATCACAACAACCTCAGGGGTCAGAGGTCGCGTTACCTTGCCTTTTCAAGGAACTGAAACGGTTTGCAAGTTTGCATCGTGAACGCAAAATGCAAACCGTTTCCTGTCGTTTGCTGTCGGATTTCCAGGCCTAACCGATAGAACCGTTTCATTTTTTTTATCATGAACGGGGCCTTAGTCTGCCACACTTTCATATGGTGATCGTATTGTGATATTGATATTTGCTTTTTTGTATACTTGATTTGATAAACAAAATCAGTTTTTTGTACTATGAGAAAGGGTAGAAACATCGCTAATTCAATTTTTTCATATGATTTGATTTCAATGTTAAAATTCAAGTCCACTAAGATACAAAGGAAGTCATTGTTTTTGTAAGCTTGGTGTATTATAAGTACAAATAAAAATTTGTGAGAGGAAAGAAGGGACTCAGGAGCTATCGTATGGCTGGGTACCAGGCTACTTTAAAAAAAAAATCTTGTCCTGAAATTTGTGTACGTTAAATTGATAGAAAAAAGGGTACATTTGTATTTCTAGAGAGCTATGTTCTTCTTAGCATGTAGTGATAGATTGTCTTAATGAAAGCTTTGCTGAAACTTATCAGTGGTGCATGTGGCATAGAGACATAGTAATGACAGACACTGCAGCTTAATTTAAGTCTGCTTCATTTATTTAAATTTTTGACTGCAATAAAGAAATATCCTTTATGTAACCTTATCACTAAAATGTAACCTGGCACAAAGCAAGTGGACAGAGCATCAGAGCAATGATTACAATACTTGAAGTTGGACTGTCAGTTGCTGTTGTTGTACATACAGAAGTATAAGTTTCAGACCATGGGAACATGCATGCCAGGATTTCCACGGTTCTGTTTAATCAAACTTTGCCAGATGCAATGATCTGACAGTTTCATTATCATATATGCGCTAATTTCGGTAATGAAATGTATTTGTTTCTTGTTGGTTAGGTCCAGTTTAAAGTTTATATAGTTTAATGTCAGGAAAGCCGTCTAAAGTGCCTTTCCCAAGGGCACAAGATCGGTAACACAGCACGGTCCCACTGCGCTACGCGGTCCCACTGAACCCATCATAATGTGCTAAATTACAGCGGACAAGTATAACAATTTATTCTGTTTATAATTTCAAATATCCAAGGAGGTTTTATCGACAGGATTGATAAAAACACCTTGAATTAACACAACACACAGGCTTCTAGACTAGTGCGTACAAAAAGAAATCGCCCGGGTACCGGTACAACTTGCAACTTCTTAGTACTGACGACAAAATAAAGCCGAGCTGTGACCCTTGACCCATAAGATAAGGGACCATCCACTATACAGTGAGCCGTGGTCTCGGGAGCCCAAAGCCCAGTTCACCCTGCCTCGTCACGTTTGGAACTGGGCTCGGAAGTGTTGGAATCTGCCGCGGCACGCTTGGAAAACCCTGCCTCGTCACGTTTGGAACTGGGCTCGGAAGTGTTGGAATCGTGCCGCGGCACGCTTGGAAAACCCTGTCGCGGCACGATTGGAACTGGGCTCGCAAGTGTTGGAATCTGCCGCGGCACGCTTGGAAAACCCTGCCGCGGCACGATTGGAACTGGGCTCGCAAGTGTTGGAATCTGCCGCGCTGTTTGGAACTGGGCTCGGAAGTGTTGGAATCTGCCTCGTGACGTTTGGAATTAGGCTCGGAAGTGTTAGAATCATTTTGTCCCAGTCGGCCACGGTAAGTTAGATTTGTAGGATAGCTTATAGATTTAGCCACAGTTTTTATGTTTTCTTTCATAGATGTAGCGTAATTTCAAATTGAGTGATGTAATCAGAGTCATCATCTGGCCGTACTTTGTTAAGCCTCTGTCTGGATCTTGTTTATAGTTATATCTACTCCTATGTTGACATCAAGTGAGTGAAATAATTAGTCAGAATCAGAATGTCTGCCTGTGATTTCGCAACAGAGGCAACCAGTATCAATGGCAAGTTCAGTATGATTCCTAACAGATAACTGTTCTGCCTCGTAACGTTTGTATGAAATGTTCATTTGTTGGTTGACTTAGAAGTGAAAAGTAATGAGAAAACATCTTTGTAAGTTAAGTATGATACCTTTTCGGGACCATCGTTGCCTGCATATGTCGTCCAACTAATGCCATCTAAACTGTACTGTAATTTGTAGGAGGTCACCCACTGGTCGTCACCATGGTGGCGACCCTGAATGATGGTGCCTGTGACGCGATGTATTTCTCCTAAATCCACCTGTCAGTGAGTGCATACATGTTTATCGTTAAAGAATACAATGTGAAATGGAAGAAAGGCAGACCCAAATAAACCTTGATGACGTATACTGTTTGCTGAAACCCCATTGTGCAGAGTAAAGTATTCTCAGTGAAGCAAATATATTGAAGTCCGTATCAAACGCACCCCAGTGGTCATCAGCATAGGATAAAGGAAATATTACCTTCCAGCAACATGGACGACATCGCCACCGATGACAGAAAATAGCTATATTACGGAGTGGCAGAACCTTGATTGTTTAATGTACCAAAATATATGCCTACCTGCAACCATTCGCCGATAGTGTTAGTTAGAACTGACCAAGCGCCTACACCATCGACTCCGTTTAGTCGTCCGCGGTAGGGCGCAAGATCAGTGCCCCAGTACGAAGATGCAGTGATGCTGTCATCAGGTATGGTACCAGATTCCATTCCAAGTGAAGCAGTGCAATCTGGAAGGGCGAAAACTTGAAATTAGGTAATAACCAATGGTCAACAATTAAGGGAAAATGTTTTCAGTTTATCACCGTTTGGCTGATACGAGACGGAGGTTCACCAGGTTACAGGTGATTTGTAGTGAATCACCAAGTCCAGACGGTAGGATTTGTACCATCGCACACCGGTATAGGGGCATGCCTCTACTATTTTTCGAAAGGTGTGGTGGGTTCTTTAACTCGCGTGGGGTGTGTCTCTCCCCAAACACGGGACCTCCATTTTAACGTCATATACGAGGAACGTCCATAGATGAACGTAGGTAGTCATTTTCACCTGAGTAACGTCGTGTAAAGTGCCTTTTCCATGGGCACAAGGTCGGTGACATGGCAGGTTTCGAACCCACGACCTCTTTGGCCTGAGCCGACATTTGCTCGCGAGCAAATACAGCATATTTCAATACATCTACATCCCAGTGCAATAATGTACTGTTCCATATTAATATAACTCCAAAACTGGATTCTTTAAAAATTTGCCTCCCCCATTCAAAAATGGACTCTTCCAGAATACCCCTATCTATGTTAGTCCTAATTACGATATTTTGTTAGCGTGTTTCTTGGCAGCATCACGACAGTTCGCCCAGTTTACGATATTTCGGTAGCGTCTTTCGTGGCAGTATCACGACAGTTTGCCCAACTTACGATATTTCAGTAGCGTATACCTTAGCAGAATCACGACAGTTTGCCCAACTTACGATATTTCAGTAGCGTATACGTAGCAGCATCACGACAGTTTGTCCAGTTTACGATACTTCAATAGGATGATTTATAGCCATTCTTTGTGGTGGTGGTGGTGATGGGGGAGTTATGGCTATTGACAGGATCGTCCTGTCAATCCTGTCAACAGTAGAAAACTTTACACTGTTGACAGGACGATCCAGGACGATCCTGCCAACAGTGCAATTTTTTCCACTGTTAACAGGACGATCCTGTCAATAGTCTCAGGCTTCTTAGGGAGTGGCTATTTGCATTGTTGACATGATGATCATGTCAGCTGTGGGAAAATTTGCATTGTTGACAGATGATTGACAGGATCATGCTGTCAGCGCGATTTAAAAGAATTCATTATGAAAAGACACTTAATCTTTTGTCAAGACATTATTGTAGTCTTTGCAACAACAATAAATGCGGAGCTACAGGTGAATAATTTTTTTCTGTAATATTAGTTCGGATTTAGAAAATCTGCCTGACATGTCTAACCACGTGTCACTGTGTTTATGATAATAAAGTTGATACGTTGTGCTGGGGAATTTGGTCGTTCCCATTGCCGGACGGGGGTGTGATGATACTTTGCACAAAAGGCTTCATTTAAATGGTCGTTCCCATTGTCCGGACAGGGGTGTGACCGCTTTGCAACCAAGTGGGCCAGCTCACGCGCTACGATAGACGTATCGTCTTATCATGCCTATCGTCTAAGCTTGCGATGTGGCGCTTACGATAGACGCTTATACGGCGCTATCATATACATATGTGGTAGGCGTCTTTTCGTTACTTTAACGCACGTTTTGTGATACGATATTCAGACATAGAATGTACATGCCAGAACGATACCATTTAAAAACATCGTGTGAATTGCGATATCGTATACCTGATGACGATAGTTTAAGGTGCGTCTTATAACGATAACTTAGCAACGTGCGTATTGCTGAGTATATCGATATTTTTGGTTCGAGACGATATCGTAAACGTAAAATTACGTATATCGTAGACGTATTTACGCTAGTTTAAGGTACGTTTTTAGATACGATATTTTGACACGGAAATGATGCCATATGGTGCGTGGTGCTATGTATGCACACGTTCCGCAGGACTGGTGCGTGGTGCTACGTATGAATACGTTCCGCAGGACTGGCGCGTGGTGCTACGTATGAACACGTTCCGCAGGACTGGCGCGTGGTGCTACGTATGAACACGTTCCGCAGGACTGGCGCGTGGTGCTAATACGTTCCGCAGGACTGGTGCGTGGTGCTACGTATGAATACGTTCCGCAGGACTGGCGCGTGGTGCTACGTGTGAACACGTTCCGCAGGACTGGTGCGTGGTGCTACGTATGAATACGTTCCGCAGGACTGGCGCGTGGTGCTACGTATGAATACGTTCCGCAGGACTGGCGCGTGGTGCTAATACGTTCCGCAGGACTGGTGCGTGGTGCTACGTATGAATACGTTCCGCAGGACTGGCGCGTGGTGCTACGTGTGAACACGTTCCGCAGGACTGGTGCGTGGTGCTACGTATGAATACGTTCCGCAGGACTGGCGCGTGGTGCTACGTATGAATACGTTCCGCAGGACTGGCGCGTGGTGCTACGTATGAATACGTTCCGCAGGACTGGCGCGTGGTGCTACGTATGAATACGTTCCGCAGGACTGGCGCGTGGTGCTACGTATGAATACGTTACGCAGGATTACCTGCTTTTGTGAGATATTTCTGCCAAGTCATTATAGAGACGAAAAGTCATATTGGCCTGTCTATAGCTAGGTCTATGGAATTAACGATAAGTAATGAAATTTGAATTATTAATTTGACAGAAGTCGCTTCTGACAATGTCCGAAGGTCACTATTGATACCACATAATCATCACCATACAGGAGAACATAATATTAATGATGGCCGCTGATTAGTCGCCGTATCACACGCAACGCCTCGGTATTATTATCACAAATTGACTCTTTCGGGAAAGAAAAACAAAAACAAAACAAAAAAACATTTTTTACTGTTAAAAAAACAGTGGACCTCTAAATCATTGAAACATAAAAGTATCAAAATGATCACTCGGATTCGTCTCCTCGGCTGTTGGCCGGCCAAGTTTGTCACGGGTCCTCAGGCACAGGCCAACCCGATCTGAAAGTGCTTACCGGGCGGTATACTAGCTATCACTGGACATTTTGGCGCACTTTTTACCCTTGATTTCTTACTGGAATTCCCATGCATTAAGTATGTTTAACTAAAATACAATAAAACGCAAAGCCTTAAAAACAGTCGTTTGTTATCGATGAATTCATTGCTCGCTCTCGTTGCCCCGCCCCAATGCCGCCGACCTCCGTCAGTGACTGGTTACGTACGCCGCACATCTCGGTTAGCCAGAGCCCGTCCTAGACTCCCTTGCAGTCTTCGGACGGGGCTGACTTTGCTGTGAAAGGGAGTTTGCCGTGATAGCGAGTTTCTACCCCTCCCTCCGTAAAAATGTGATGCATGTTTGTCTGTTTTATCTTACCTTGTCCGCGGCAGGCAGGGATGAGACAGGAACACGCGATCACAGCGGCACAGAACAGACGCGAAACAGACATGTTCCTTCGCTCCTTTCCTCAGCAGTAAGTCCAGTAGAAATCAGGAAAACTCCCCGACCCCCAGGGGTCCCCCACCCCGTCCCTCCGAGCGGGGAGTCACCGCTCGTGTGTAGACTGCGCACTTGTTGAGTCCGTTTTTACCGACGATTTACACAGAAAAATTAGACAGAATTTAGAAATTAAAAAAAATGCGCTTCTGTCCGACTGCGCACTTGTTGAGTTTGGTTGTAGCGATACAATAAAAAGTTGCCAAACGGAATTTGCAAATTACAAAAAAAAAAAGAAAAAGTCAGTTTCTGTCCGACTGCGCACTTGTTGAGTTCGGTTGTACTGGCGGTTCACACAGAGAAAAAAAATACCGACTGACCGAAATTCAGAAATAATTAAAAAAAAGAGGAAAAGTCAGTTTCTGTCCGACTGCGCACTTGGTTTGGTTGCACCGACGGGGTTAGTAACACAGAAAAATAGTCCGTTTGTAAGAAACAGGCGCGGATCGTCACCACTGCCACAGCTACATCTCCGGAACAGCTCAGGCGAACAGACTGTAAGACTTTGTCATACCTTGATATGACATCATATGATATGATATGATTGATATAATTTAGAGGGTGAAACCATTGCAACATTAGGTACGAAACATTTCCATAAAACTGGTAACATTGCCACAACTCTAGGCTTTTCATCACAAAGTAGTCAAGTGTTGTAAATAAATCCTTGTGCGTCGCGCATTACTTACTGAATAAACCTCTTCCTTTCATTTTAAAATCATTTTCACATCACCCCCCCCCCCCCCCCGTGCTGCAATAGTACAGTGGTCCAACTGTTGCTTATAGTCAACAGTTGGTAAACAAACGGACAAAAGGCGCTGTCGTTACCTAGCAACGAAATGTTTCTCCCTTCTCCGTCTCATTTTCCCTTTTTCTTCTTGCTGGAAACTTTTATGATAACAGCAATGAACTGATTATCAAATTAATATTCACAACCTATCAATGTTTATCCATACTGTAGGCTAAAACTACCATCATCTTTTATAAATCTAACTCCGATGCACTCTAATATAATCCATGTCGTGCGGCGGTAATAATGAGGGGATTACTCTAAGTGCTTTCTGCTAATTATCCTGAAGGACGATACATGTATGTACGCGGACGCCATTTTCAGGCGGGGTCCAAATTGCACTGTTATTTGCATGCTTGTAAACATCTATGTTCTGAATATTTTCTTTTTACGGCCGTGGACGGCGTCCCCAAGCCGCCTGTAGCTTCCACCAAGGATTTTTGTCGGTCAAGGTTGACGGATTGGTTAGTTTTGGATTAGTTTTAAAATTTTTCCGTCAGCTGCAGCAAATTTCCGTCATTGACGGAAAAACGGACGCTGGCTAGAGCCGTGCCTCCCTCTATCCCTCTCTCCATTCCTCCCTCTCCATCCCTCTCTCCACATTGTGATGTGTTGCCGCTATAAAAAAAGCCAGTCATGATCATTAACGGATAATGAGAATGAAATATCTATTCTATTACTTTTACTACTACTATGATTATTACTAACGTCCTTGGCAAGACCGACAGAACATGAATAACATCGCATCACGTGAGGACGACCAATCGCTGTTTACTTCATCAGCTCCCGCCATGGTGTGGTTGTCAAGGTAACGGTTGCTACCCAAACCTGGGGATGAGGAACGCACGGACGACTCTACAGGTGGTTTGTTGGCTGCTTCATGAAATATTCACACCTGTATAATCCATGGTGGTCGGCGACTTGATTGGTTCATTTGTTCGCCCAGCTGGTTCCCCTATTGTAGGTTGAAATGCAATCAACTTGTGTGACGAGGGATGTATAATCAACTTTGGCAGTGCTGAAATACCCACAAAACTTTCCTGCGGACAAAGTTCGGTCATTCCACTGTCACATGGGGAGGGGGAGGAAAGACGACACCTTCACGCGGTCCTCCCTGTCAGTACCAACTGGAGGTCCTCCCCGTCAGTACCAACGCAGTTGGGAAGCCAAGTCGTCAAGGATTGCGAATTGACAATCGCATTAAGAGGGAAACCTCTTAAAATGTCTACCTTTCTTCAACCGAAGAGCTGCGTCCGTCATCCGCGAGCACCACAATCTTCCCACGAGTTTGCTTTCGCCTCTTGGAATGTACGAGGCCTGTCTTCAGCAAGTAAGAGACAGACACTAGGAACGGACTGTGATAACTACAACATTGACATTGCATGTATCCAAGAGACAAAAACATCGACCCAATCTGAAGAGACACTTCAGACAGGACATACCCTGATCCTAATGGAACAGAAAGAAACTACCCATCACGGGCTTGGCTTTGTAATAGGCCCAAGGCTACAAAGCCACGTACTCAACTACGGACGCATCAGTGATAGGGTAGCCACTATCGATCTGTCCCTACCAACAAGAAATGGTAACACCACTAAATGCCGCATCGTCAATGTCTACGGCCCTACATCAGAAAGAGCACAAGAAAAACCCCTGTTGGTAGAAACTCTCTATGATGAACTCAGTAATGCAATTTCAGTCCCATCAAGGTGGTTGTTATTTGTGTGTGGCGACTTTAATGCCAAACTGGGGAAACTCAACAAGACAGACCAAGACACAGGGCTAAACTCATGTATAGGATCATATGGAACTGGGAAAAGAAACAGCAATGGAGAAGCACTAGTATCCTTCATGAGTACCAATAGTTTGTTTGCTACAAACACGGCGTTCAAGCACCCTGCCCGCCACCGTACAACATGGGTAGGACACATAGCCGATCCCAAAGGAAAACCAAACACCAGAGCTACCATAGCCATATTTAACCAAATCGACTATGTACTATGCAGATCAACAAGCAAACCACTGTTGAAAGACTCACGTACCTACGGAGGCACAGACCTCAACTCAGACCACAAACCAGTCGTCACCCGTATAAGAATGGAAAATATATGCCTGGTTCACAAGAAACACAAAAGACAGAAACGCCAGGTCAAATACAACCTGGAAAGGCTCAATGACCCTAGCACACAAACCCAATACAAGAAAAGCCTAGCAAACCAGCTGTCCAAAACAGAAGAAGTCAGCGACCCCAACACAACCTTAACTGCCATCCTTAAATGTATGGAAACATCAGCTGCAAGCACGCTAGGGGTACTGAAAAACACAAACAACAGGCAGAGGCATCAAACAGAAGACCCGGTCATCATGAAACTGTCAGAAAAGCAAAAGGCCCTGAGGTTGCGCATCTACCAAACTGGTCAAAGTGAGGACAGAAAACCAGCACGAAAAGAACGCAACAAAATCCTCAGAGAAATTAGTAAACATGATCTGAAAAAACAAGCAATCGAGAAAGCAAATGCACTGGCAAACGAAATCACAGCCACAGACGACAGCCGTAAAATGTTCAAGGCAGCCCGTGCCCTTAAAGTTTGTGGCCCTCCACCTTCCCTCTCAGTGCACAATACCCATGGACAATTCATCTCAACTGATAAGGGTAAAGCAGATGCCATCAGGGAATGGTTCAAGGACCAGTTTGCAGACCCAGAAGGGGACCACTTAGAACCTTTCCAAGGAGAGCCTAGACCCCTGAAAGACCCTATGAAAGAAGATGAAATTAAGAAAGCCATAAAGTCACTAAGCAACGGACGCTCACCCGGTCCCGATGGAGTTAGCAACGAACTCTTTAAGAACGGGAGCGATGCCATAGCACCATATATTGCTGCTATCATCAACGTTGCCTTTGAGCGCCACCATCCTATTGAAGCATTGGGACAAGGAACCCCCATTGCTTTACCCAAACCAAAAAGCCACCAGGACCTCCTGCAAACCTACGTCCCATCGTCCTCTTGAACAGCATACGTAAGATCCTGTCTACTGTCACATTACATCGCATTAGGGACAAAATTGATGCCTTTACAGGACCATACCAAAGTGGCTTCAAGAGAGGGCGCAGTTGCGCGGACATAGTCTGGGCCCAGCGTATGCTTACATCGGTGGCTATGTCTAAACACTGGGACTTCTACAAGATGGGGATAGATATGTCAAGGGCATTTGACACAATCAAAAGGTCAAAGATCCTAGATGTGCTATACCAAGCAGGGTGCAATGAAGATGAACTGCGCCTTGCGAGAATACTTTTAGCAGGTACTAAACTGAATGTCCGTGTTGGATCAATCTACTCAGCGGACTTTGAAACAACAATAGGGTCTCCGCAAGGGGACAGTCTCTCCCCAGTACTGTTCACCTGCTACCTGGCATCAGCATTAGCATCAATAAGATCGCACTCCACAAGGCCCAACCCTCCAGTATCACGTCTGGGCATTCCATTGGAGATGGAATATGCAGATGACGTCGACTTCATTGACGAGGAAAAGGCCACACTGTAAGGACTCCTACCTGTAGCTGCTAATAACTTGAAAGACTCAAATCTATTTGTGAACGAAGCCAAGACAGAATATACTCACGTCTACTTGGCGGACACAATAGAAAAAGATGAGGATGAAAAGCCACTCAGAGGCAATGAGGAATGGAGAAAGAGCAAAACTCTTGGCCCCCTCCTCTGTAGCTCGGCTGACATAGCAGCCAGGTGTACAATGGGTAACATCGCATTCAGGTCCCTCTGGAAAATTTGGATCCGCCGATCAAAAATTCCATTGGAGAAAAAACTGCTACTGTACAATGCTACCTGCGTGTCAATCATGCTCTACAACTGTAACAGCTGGGCAGCACCACAGACAGTGCTAGACAAGCTAGATGCCTGCCACCGAAAACACCTACGAACAATCACCGGGCACCGATGGCCAAACAGCTTGATTTCGAACATTGGGTTATACAAGCTGTGCAACACAGGCCCACTGTCAACAAAAGTGAAACAAGCCAGATGGACTATGTTCGGACACGTATTGAGGATGCCAACCAACACACCTGCCCAGCAGGCCTTGGAATTTGCCTTGATTGGCTCCAACACCTACAAAGCCCGAAAAGGAAGGCACTGAAGAACCTTCTGGGCTTACTGAGGGCAGACCTCAAAGAAAGAGGACTCGGACAATTGCGGTCAGAAAGGAAACTTAGGGAGCTCAGGGAGCTCGCAATGAATAGGACGACGTGGAAAGAGTTGAAGAAAGACTGATTGCAGCTGCAGGGTGTCCAGACCACTGCAGCAGCAGGACCCAGTGGACTACTACTACTGTCACATTATCCACGATCTTCGGGCGTATCGATGGAAGATCGGCCATGATATTTAAGATCGACAGAGGGTTTTCGCCCGAAAACCGTCCCTGTTACATATAAGCCATACTTTGTACCTTGTACAATTGGTGTGCAATAAAGTTATTATTATAAGCGAAGCTCGGGCGATTGCCGCAGACTCGTCGTCCGATCGATTTTCGCCAAATGTGACAGGGGTATTATTGGAACTCCGGTGCAGGTTGAAATGCAATCAACTTATGCGATAAGAGGTGTATGATCAACGTTTGGGCAGTGCTGAAATACCAACGTTTGGGCAGTGCTGAAATACCCACAAACATTCCTGCGGACAAAGTTCGGTCATTCCGTGGTTTGTTACGACTCCAAGCAGGCTGCTGTGAGGCTAGCGACACATTTCCAAACCGGGGCCTGGTCGGGCTGTTTGTAGAAAAAGAATGTATACCTAAAAATATACACAAATAGTGCCCACGACTATTCTCTTTACGTCTTGTGTAGTTTGGTGTCTCTTGTATCATACTTTTCGTTCCCGAAAGCTGCGCGGTCGGGCTCCGGTTTGGCAATATGACGTAGGCCTAACTTTTTTGGCTGTTTTTGACGTCACTTTTGAGGCGTTTTTATTAGGCTTCCTATTTTGTCCCGTTTTTTTAATGTCCGTTGATATGAAGAAAATAGGAGAAAATGGAAAGTCTGACAACATTGCATCAGAAGTCCACCATATTTTTACGAAGTGTTTCTTGATTTTAGCGTAATACGTAGGGCATAGGGCGAACATTGTGTCAAAACCCCCATGCAGACCCTCTTTCACTCAACAAGTACTGTAAATGCAGAAATTTTCGCGGTGGTTTTAAGTTCGCGGTTTTCGCGGTTGACACTTCACCGCAAACTTAAAACCACCGCGAACAGTCCTTTCCCGCTGCTGCGAGATTAAATCCCCGTTATTTACAGTATCTATGTCGGTGGTGTTGACTACCACGTTACATGTCACTGGGAAAATTGTTGAATTGGATAAATAGACAGATAATATACCAGAAGAGTTAGCCGGCCAGAAAGTATAGTTGGTAACGTGGTTGTGGTTGAAGAACCTCGCGTTGTTACTCAACTCAAGATTGATGAAGCTGTGTTTTCTTCTTACGTCGATAGGTGTCATGACAGCGTCTTGATCCTCATATCAAGGGATGTTCCGTTACAAAAGTTGCCGTTTGGATGTGTATGTTCTCATTTCTTTGGTGTTCAGATTGATTCTTGTGGTTGTATTTGGTATTTCATACGTGTTTCTCAAATTTGGTTTAAAAAAAAAAACTTTCCTTGCGACTCTTGCTGTTTCCTTTATACCACAGAATTTGCACACTTAAACGTCAACCGTTATAATAACTTATATCATGAGAGTTCAAGTTGCATTAAAATAAATATAGAAAAAAAAATCCAGTATATTTAGATTATTATGAATACATACATATAAGCAATGAGTTTTCTCCTTCAATGGTAAACGTTGAATGTCCTTGAAAGACTCCCCTCCCCCTTCCGCCCGAGTGGTACAGTCCGCTCCATGTGTATGTCTGGCGTCTTGCCAGTCGGAGACGGACCGTTTTTAAGACGTTCTCTCCGACTTCTCGACTTGTAGCGGTCCTTCAAGACGCTCCGGCCATCTTGAACGACGGCAAGAATCCCTCGGAGACGTCGCCATCGGACTAACCGGGCTGTATTGGTGCGTGTTCGGGAGGACAGAGCTCCGTAGCGCGGTGAGTCGCGGTCCACTGGCGGGGTGAAACCGGACCCCGGCCCGACTGTGTGGCCGACATTCCTCCGGGCCTGCCGCCGGGCGCTCCGACAAGCTTCCCACGGGCGCTCCCGGGCCTGGGGCCGCCGAGAGAACGGGATATTCCGCCTGGACAGGCTCGTGGATAGCCGGGTTCGTGGCCGTACCGTTCCAGGGCGGGTATAACGGGACGCGGCGGGGCGGAGTTGCCTGCCCGCCCGCCGACTGGCCTGCCCGGCGCCTGAGGACTCCCAGCCGGAGTTAGCCTCGCCGCAGCCATGTTGGGACGCTGTGGAGCCTACAGGACCCTGCTGGTCGTCCTGAGCAGCCTGGCTCTGCTACCCGCCACACACGGTAACTATTACCTGCCTTGTTTTGGTTAGAACCAGACGTCAATAGTGCGGCTTACGGACGACAATAGCACGATTTCCGCACAACAATAGCACGTCCCTAACTCTCCCCACCCCGCGCCCTAGTCAGGCCGGAGGAGGGTCTCGGTTTATTTTGATTCGCAATCAGGCCACAAATTCAGGCCGTTTTGTCCTGTCAACGTTTTAAACATAGACCTGCATTTAGCTTTTAACACGTGCAGCATGGCTGCTATACAAACTACATTGTACTACTATTGAAGGATGTTTAGGGCAGAGAATAATAATTTGAATTCCGTTCAAATTGAAGTGATTTCTGACTTTGAAACATTTGTAACATCAGGTAGATCTTTCTAACGTTAATGATTTTATGACATAATTTTTGAAGAACATAAGATTCTAGCGCTGGATACTGACGTTATATAACGTTAGTCTCAAGCAGCAAGCTTTAATAACAACTTGTGCACAGGTTTGTTGAGCGAGTTTTGAGCTGGGCATTGAACATTCATGAATTCTACCAAGGAAAAGATGTGAGAAACTTTTCTACTATGAATTTTGTCTGAAACGGCTTGCGTACAAACAGCAGGAAACCCTGATACTTTAGAGTCTGCCCTCCCCAGTCCAATATTTGTTGTTTACTCTGACTTCTGTCCTGTTTTAAACATGGGGCCCTACTATCCAAGCAGACGTTCAGCTCTGGCGGTTTTTGACATTTTTTTTTACTTTTTAGATGATTTTTTCCTGGGCTTTCTTTTTTGTACCATTTTCTGTATGGCAGGTGGACATGAAGAAAATGGTGCAAAATAGAAAGCCAGACAAAACCGTCTAAAAACACGTTACTCGAACCTCTGCAGGGAGAGTAATGTTCTCCCCATACATATCAAACTCACTGCTTTCAGATAACTTTTGCAAGCCAAGTTTGAATGACTAGCTGTATCAACTGTTCTCAGTGCATATTATCCCTATACTGGCGCCTGGCCTGCAGCTAGGCACAATAATTTCTCAGGAGGTAACCTTACATCACAGTACATGTACTTGAACTTGAACTACAAACTGCTGTCTGTGTCTGGTCCCAGCTAACATAACAGTTGTTAGATCAGGCTAAACTAACATGGTTTTGTGGATAACATCACCTGAAGACCAAAATCCTACTCTCCAAGCAGAGGTTAGGCTCTAGCTGTTTTTTTAAACGTTTTTATAGTCGCTTTTATCAGGCTTTCAATTTTGTATTTTATCTTGCTGTGTCAAAAACAGCTGGAGCCTAACCTCTGCTTGGAGAGTACCAAAATCCTACTCTCCAAGCAAAGGTTGATGGGGAAAATCACGACCTTTTTCTTACGTGCAGCTTTTCTGTCATCAGACCCCATCAACATAGATGATTTAGACAGTTCCAAACCTCTGCTTGGAGAGTACCTTGAACTAAAAGTAAACTTCTGCCTTCTGGTGAATGTGAGCAAAGCGGAGGAAGTCGTTCGTAACCATTAAAGTTAACCGTGAAAAATAAGAATGCAACAAAAACTAACCCTAACAACCTGTGCTTGGAGAATACAAAATTCGGATCACAAATTTGAAGTGGAAAAGAAGAATAGCACTTTTTTTAATTGAATTCTTTACCTTTTGTGATGTGTAGTCGTCTATTGACAAGTTTTTGATGATTACAGTTTTTGTGACACCGGTAGTTTTACTAACCCCACAGTCATGCTAATCAGTACCGGCAGGGATATTCAGGTGTAATTCACAACAACTTGTTGTGTACAAAGAGATGAGAAGAGACAAGCTTTGCACAACCAAGGAGGCTTGATAGAACCTCCTTGGTACCAGGGCCATCTGACATCCCCACTGACTCCAGGACCTGTCCCACCTGTCCCTCTCAGTCTGTCCAGGGACAAAAAGTTCCATCCAAATAATCTGAATTTTATGACATGTAATTGATGAAATTTTATTTTTCTAACCCTAAAATGAATGAGCTGGGTGGAAAAAATGAAGAGATAGCTGTGTGTGCAAAAGTTTTGTCTGATGACGATGACCACATTGAGAGTGAAGTTTCTGGTCACATGTAGGACTGCATGTGCAGTATAAAGTATATTGTATAACCAGGTCCACATAGAATGTAAGCCTAGCCCTGGAAATGACAGCTGCACCAGATTTGTCAGGACCTCAGCTGTGTTCTTTCATCCTGAGGAAAGTTGTTTTAGCAGTTTGAGGAGTTTTGTTTGCGGTCTGGAAAGTTGTGTTAGTATTTCACAAAGTTCTGTTATCATTTCCCAAAGTTGTGTTTGTAGTTTAAATCAACAGGTCAGAAAATGGAAAATAACACTCTGTACTGCAAACGTGAACATGCATGTAGGGTCAGGCTGGTCCAATGGAATCATTTGTTTCACGGATTTAAAGATTATACCAAGCAAGGAGGTTAGCCTGCTTACCAGACTCCAACCCGACCTAAAAAAAACAACTTGTGTGTATACATTTTTTACATCGGGCTGGGGTCTGATATCTAGGCTACTAAGGCCCCGTTCATGATACAAAAAATGAAACGGTTCTATCGGTTACTATCGGTTAGGCCAGCTGAAACGGATAAGTTTTGTCATCATGGACGGTCCGAAACGGATCTGAAGCGATAGAAAACGGTTTGTTCGGAACCTCCTCGCGAGGTAGTATTGAAACGGTTTCTTCCTTATCCGGAATTGCGAATTTGTATCATGAACGCAAAAGCGGCGCGATCCGTTTTACATCCGGGCATGTGCGTTCATATTTGGTGGCGCCACGGTGCAAAAGTACAATTTCTAACCTGTCATTCGGGTGTTTCGGCCGCGTTTTCAATCGTACGATTCGTTTCTATAATCGGGCCGCCTCCTGGTCGACTGAGGAGCTAGCATTCCTGATATCGTAAGGGGAATGTGTCAGGAGATCCAGTGGAAATGTCATAGCATGGCATATATTGGGACCACAATGTTTTCAGAGGCATTTCCAAGGTCATAACAGAACCCAGCTTCGAATTCAGTAAGACATTGGTTCAATTTCGATCAAAGACCAATAATCTGACACAGAAGTACAAGTTTGGACAAGATCACAACAACCTCAGGGGTCAGAGGTCGCGTTACCTTGCCTTTTCAAGGAACTGAAACGGTTTGCAAGTTTGCATCGTGAACGCAAAATGCAAACCGTTTCCTGTCGTTTGCTGTCGGATTTCCAGGCCTAACCGATAGAACCGTTTCATTTTTTTTATCATGAACGGGGCCTAACAAGGAGGTTGAAATAAGAAAGTGCTGCACAGACCAATGGTTGAGACCAAGGATATATAAAACCTTGCATCGGTCCAGTCTGTCTCACTCTGGGATGTCTTTGGCCAAGCTGTTTTCTGGGCAGACTGGGCATTGTAGCACTGCTGCTGGGACAATCACTTGGTGGTAGCTTCGAGCAGTAGGAATTTTGGCTGCCGGCAATTAACTCCTAGAGTAGAGTAGAGTTTTTTGGTTGGGTAGGAGTCTCGCTCCAGTTGAAACCGTTCCTATTGCATCAATTACCCGTAAAACTCCTACTGGGTGTAAGAGAATACCCTGGTGGCAGTGAGATTCATGTCGTGTCGAGGACATCGTATGGCAACCGTGTTGGTAACTGGGCTGTATACAGCTGAGTCTATAATGTATAACTTAGAGTTAATGTATAACCTGGTCACCATTCTGTACAACAAACAGATGTACATGGCCTTCTCCCAGTACATTGAGAGTACACACCGTTTCGACGTACTCTCCTAGAAACTCCTCCAGCAACTCTCAAGCACAAGGAACCAAGAGTTAAATACCAAGAGAGACTATTGACTCAAAAGCGAACCATGTGTTACTCAGCACCAAGAGACCACGTCTAGCGAAATAATAGACGTTAAACGAGGACAACAACAACAACAACAAAAATTCTCCACTTGTTGGCTTGGCCCAGTCTGAAAACGTGTGCGTAGTGGTGGTCACAATTTATAGCTAGTGCACTGTGGTCCATTATTGCTAAACTGTACCATCTACTAGAACCCTGTGGTGCATGTAACATTAGCTGAATGGGAAAATCAGCAGGACCATATCTGTAACACTGAAGTCTGCAGGATAACAGAAGGGATCATGCTGAAGCTGTCTGTCTGATTGGCCTGGCTGTGTAGCTGAAGTGCATGGTGATTAGTGGTATAGTCTTCCGGTTAGTAGACTGGTGGTTGTGCGTGTGTGTGTGTATGTACGTGTGTGTGTGTGTGCGCATATGCGTGTGCACATGTGTTTGTTTGCGTGCATGTGTATGTGTTTGTGTGCACATGCGTGTGTTTGTGTGCATGCCCGTGTATGTGAGTGTGTGTGCGAGTGTGTGTGCACAAGTTTGTGTGTGTGTGTGTGTGTGACTGTGTGTATGCGAGTGTTTTTGTGTGGGGCATGTGTGTTTGTTTGCGTGTGTATGTGCACTGACATGTGTTTGTGTGAGTGTGGGCATGCGTGTGCTTAAGTGAACGACTGGGGTTATGAATTACTTATTAGTTTAAAAAAACTTCACTTCTGTTTTTTTTTACCCTAACGCTGTTGTGTACAGTAAAGGAGTAAAAAGTCATGATTGACAGGAAGACAGAACCTGCAGACAGTAGGAACCATTGTGTGCATCTGAGGCAGGAAATTGACACTGAGCCAATTTTGGGCCTAATCCCTGCTGTTATGACTACAAGGCTCTTGTTTATTTTGGGATTTCATCCTCTTGATTCTCCTGTCCAGATGATTTTACAGTCCTGTGTTCTACATGGTACAGCGAATCTTGGAATGTTTGTGTAGGTTTTATTTTTACGGGTTGTTGAGGCGACTTAGGCCCAGTCTATACACAGTTTTTGCCGATATCTGTGGAGATGTCGGGAGGGATCTGGAACGTTGGCCGCGAGACACCCGTGGCACTTGCAGTCATAAACAGCTATATAATATAGCCTAATGAGCCCGCGTTGTATGCTAATGAGCCTTCCCGAAGTCGGGACACATCTACACGCGCGCGGAAGCTGTCGGGGACCCCTGCTAAGCTATTGGGCGAATGGTCCGGACCTTTCGGGAGAAATTTTCCCAATATCTTTATGGCGATATTGCAGTTCCATCTAGACGCTGAAAAAAAAGCTGTCGGCAAGAGGTTGTTGGCTCGCTGATATCGGGAAAAACCGTGTCTAGATCGTGCCTAAGTCTGACGGCTAAGTCTTGACACCATACCTACGTCTTCCTCCTATAATTACTATTACTATATTACAGAGCTGTTTCAAGTATGAAATCCAAACACCTCAAAGACCTCTGTTCACCCCGCCACAAATCATAGTCCGTGTAACGCAAACTCCGCTTTCCGGAGCCGATTGGCCTCTTCTTGGGCGCAGCCATTTAGGACGGGCCAATAAGAGGCCCAATTAAATCAGGCTACACAAAACAAAACTATGGCAAAAATTAAATGCATTTACAGTATGTTCTGATTTGTGTGGCCACACACAGGATCGCAAACTTACATCAATGAATGAAACACCTGCATTGTACCTCTATATACTTTAACAAGTCGGTCCTTGTAATAAAGCAGAAGTACAATGGGCATCATCCCTAGACGATCTTCCTTCGGGAAGCCAAGCTGAGAGGGACAATAACAGTGAAACAAGACTATTAGTAATGTGATATCTTACTACATCAACAATGATGAATGTTACCTGTATACTAGGTTCAGTTTCTCCTTGCTTTGGAGACAATTGTTAATGTATGGGGCTTATGATACGAAAATGCATTTGAATTTGAATTTTTATATGCTATTTGAATGTCGAAAACTAAGGAATGTATCTTGTATACGATAAAAAGAAGATATTTACTTCTATTAACAATTTTTCCTTTACTTGTCTCCCTCCCAGGTGTCTGCGTGCACGAAGGTGTCCACTACCCGGTAAGTACCCTTTTAACTATCCTGATCACCCCTTTCTAAAAATGAGCTCTCCCAGAAGTGGGATCCTTTCCACACCGCTGGCAGAGTTCACTTGAGGGATGGGGGGTGTGCAGCGATGTGACCGTAGGCTGGGGCCACACAAACAGTGCTTCATGGATGGCTTCCATGTGTGGGTTCAGCTCAGCCAGCTTTCAGTAATGGCTGGCAGGGACGAGCTGTCGGTTGGTTTCACTTGGTGTTCAGCGACCCTAACTCTGCACCAAGAGGTTGGGAGGTCAAAGCCCGGCTGTTGTTGCACACTGCACGTGCATGCTACTGAGAAGGGTCGCAGTCCTTAGGACAGGGCATTGCGCTTATCTAAAACAGCTAGGGGAACCTGTAAATACTGTACATAGCTTCTTCTCTGTCACAACCAGCTCATTGACATATTAAAGGTCACTCATTGCAAAATTCCGTGTGACAAGAGTTAACAAGTATTAGAAATAACTTTAATAAGCACAAAAAATGCCCAGTTGACTGAAACTGTCTCAGTGTCTGTCAGTCAAAACATGTAGTTACAAACAAACAAACAAACATGTGAATGTCTAACAAGAAAGTGCGTTGATGCAGGCCTGCCATATTGTCATGTCAAGTGAAGGTTTTTGTTTTATATTTGTAAGTTTGTCAGAGGTTAGCCTGGACACCATACCCCAACCTCAAAAATATCTTTCGTGTTGGGGTCTGGCAGGATGGCTGTAGAAAGGTTCTCAAAGGCCCTTGATCAGAGGGAGGAGAACCTAGGATTGATGCACGACAGATACTTGAGATGGGCTGGGGTTTGGTAACCAGGCTAGCCAGAGGTGGGCAGGGCTATCAGATGGTGTATTGCCATATGATGGAATGACTTTTGGCCCCCTGTCCTGAGGTCAGCCCCTCAGGAGGATATCATCCATAAAATCAGCTTGAAGGCGCAGCAGATGTGGAGCCATGTCAGGCCGTGGGCCGTGGGCCGGACAGGGGGCAGCTTTGATCAGTGCTGGGGGGAGGGGGATGGTCCTGTGGGGGGTGGGGTGGACAGGGGGGACTCTGAATCTGAGGGAGAAGGTTTAGATTCCACAATTGGTGCAGGGACCAGTGTTTGGAACTGGAACCTGGCATGCAGTCTATCATCGTTTGGCTAAGCTATCTTTGGCCGAGCCTTCTTCGGGCCCTGTGATTGTTTCGCAATAGCACGAAAAGTTCATACTGTGTGCAAAAGATTACCCCAGCGTCATCTGGCCGGGAGAGAGCCTGACCGATCCTCGTGACATGTGGAGTCGTCATGAAGTTTCCTGATACAAGAGTGACCCCTGCTTGGAACCTTCCCTTCCAGTTCTAGCAGACAGTTCAGAAACATTGACATGTTGTCATCTGTATTTCTCATCAGGAGCCCCCACATAGCCAACCATGGCTAACTGCCTGGCTCCTGTATCAGTCTGGAATTTTTACTACCATATCCAAATACTAAGCGTCTATTTCAGGATGTATGTTCATGTTCTGTTGTTTTGGGTATCTCTCTCTATTATATTGTTTTATTTGTTTTTTTCAATGTAAAGGTGATGTTACATTGTTCAATCTAGTACTTCCAATATTCTCAGTTTTGTGTTAATGCTCTTCAAAAAGATAGAAACTGATTTTTGAAAGAAGGACCCTGGTGGATCTCATTTCTCAGTTATCAACATCCAATTTGTAGTTTTAGACAAGTGGATGAGTGACCTTTGCCCTCCTGCCGGCAGGTCAGGAAGGTCACTGACACTGATACCGCCCTCCCACCCAGTTAGATCTCAGCGTCCCCAGACTCTTCTGTACTAGTCTCCACCATTTTCGCCAATTTCACAAAAGCAACAAAATGCTGGTGTACAAGTGGCAAAACACATGACAAACCAGGAGTGCTGCAGTCATTTCTGGCATGTTGATAGCTGTAACTGGCGGACCCTGCGTTTGTGGGAGGGACCTGTCCATCAACCTGCCCAAGTTCCCCAAATATGGCAGATCTGACCCTTGATGAAGGTCAAGTGTGCAGCAGCATTTAAACTTCCATGGGATATCATTTCCATCATTAACTTGCTGAAAGTTCATTGAATTCCTCTATGAAGTAGCTCAGAAGGATCTCACTGCAGTAAACATTTTATGATGGATGTTTGCTGTTTCTGTCTCGGTGAGGGAGGGGGGCATTCTTGTTCCATGACCCATGGTTACCTGAAGGTCATGATGAAGGCCTGCGATGTACATTACTTTTGTAGCTGTTGTAATAAACATGTTTAGCTGTCCGTCTGGGGGGGGGGGGGCATGCCTGTAGCTGACCCATATTGTATGAAGGTCAAAACCGTAACAGTAAAACCAACTGCCATAAATTTGACTGGGGGGGGGGGTAGTATGTATCCTGACCAATAACATAGGAGGGCCTGTTGATGGCTTCTACCAAAAATAACTTCATGGAAGTAGTTGCCATGGATACAACAGGGTGAGATTTTTTGCTGAAAATTCTACTTCTGATGATGATGCTGTAACTATGGTAACCAGCTGATGTCTGGGCACTGCTACTCACCCAAAGGATTCCATGGCAAGTTGGGAAACTGCATCAGTGTAGCTAGCAATGAATGCACATGACTTGGAGCATGTGTGATGTAGATTATAGTTCTTTGGCTGCGGTCAAGTGCAACTGCAAGTATGGGAACTCCAGAGGGATCCATCCAATGTCGCTGCTCCACAATCAGCATAGAAGGGAAAGTTAGGAGTGTTACATCTGAGTGCATCTGTGTGCAGTGTATTGGTAGCACACTGCCACAGTTACTGTTGCTGCCTGTAGAGGAGACAATATAGCACATTGATGTGATCAGTCTCAGTTGTTATATTGTTGTAGAAGCTGGGACAGTACAGTGTATGTGTAGAAGTGTACATGTATCGCTGCTTGTAGAAGAGGCAGTGCGGTATATCGCTGCCACACACAGTTGCTGCTAGTCGCAGGACAGCCATGTTTGCTCCAGATGTTTGCTGGGTAAATCCCAGGGTCCTTCAGCTGTCAGTCGAGCAGGCGTCATGCGTGTCAGCCTGGGGTGGGCTGAGCTTCCCTGAAGGCAGGTCTCCTGTACATGTAGGGGCTCCGGGATGAGGAGGTGTGGGGTTCGATTCCCATGTGGTTTGTTGGTAAAGGCAGTTGGGTGTTTGTTTTTAGTTTCTGTTGGTGGGTCTTCATCACATGCACAAGGAGGTGGGAGATATACCAGGTTATTTGAGGTGAAGCATGATGCTCTATCAAGCAGCTACATGTACATGTAACTTAGCAGTAGTACTAGTGGTCACTACAGCTGGTATTTTTAGCCAAGTACACTGAGTCATGGTCGCGCCTACCCTTCTCCCTAAGTGTGTTGGGTTGTCTTGCATGCAGATGTTTGACACTGAGGCTACTGCATGTCTTACACTGCTGTACAGTTTGTTTGAGCTGGTGCAACAATGTGGGCCCAAATCCCCCTCGTCCCTACTACTGCATGTCTTACACTGCTGTACAGTTTGTTTGAGCTGGTGCAACAATGTGGGCCCAAATCCCCCTCATCCCTGCTACTGCATGTCTGCAAATTTGGGCAGACAATATTTATGTGCCCAGTGTTTGACTGGCCCACACATACATGTGTGTTTGTGTGTTTGTGTGTGTGTTAGTCTTCTTTAGTGGAAAAATCAAAGTTTTTGTTTTACAAAACGTTCTACAGCCTAATCATATCCTGATCAAAATTAGAAATAGTTGGACAAATCATACCATGAAACTGCCCTTGTAGGTCCCCTCCCCCCCATGTAAACACAGATCTGTTCAGCCCCAAATCCACACCTGTGTATTGTGGCACGTCTCAGGTGTCTCCTGCATACCTGTACCTTTGTTATGTAACACTCTGTGTCTCACCTTGGCTATATAAACCCCTGCTTTTGTCACAGTCCCATACCTTCCCTACTACACCATAAACCTGCTCCTGTTACCTGGGTGGTGGCGGCCATATTGTTCCCTGGTCCAAGGTCGCCGAGGTCAGAGCCCTTGGGTAGCGCAGCCTGCAGAGCGTTTAGACACACCTGCAGATTCGGGGCGGGGCTCATGACGTCTCCATGGTAACAGCCCAGGTCTGTGTGCAGCTTACAAAGGTCAACACCAACTGTAGCCAAGGTCATCGTTGCTGTTTGATGTATGAAAGCTAATTTCCTGGCTGAGAGATTGTGAACCAAGTGTTCCAATGTTGTGAAGTAAATTTTCTGTGAACTGTAAGGATCACCTAACAACATATTTAAATCCCTAGGAATCTTTGCCCTGGTCTGATTGTGGAGCCATGACACTGAAGAGTTAGGGGCTGAGCATTTCGAAGTTTGACTATAACTGAGAAATAAAAAAATAAAAAAACATGACAAAAACTGGATTATGTATTGCACCCTATTAAATAGCTGAAGACAGTCGAATATTGCACAAGGTTTGTAATGTATTTCTACAGGCTGGATCCTGTGGTCCGTAACATCCAATAGCAACTTTAGAAAGACCAGGTCTGGGGAGAACCAGACATCTGCAGCCTGAAACTGAGCAGTGCCCGGCGGACTTCAGTGTTTACTAACATCCTGGCCTCTCTGCTGATAAACCCGCCCGCAGAATGGTGGGAAAGTCTCCCCAAACACGGCGATCCGGTGGGAAAGTCTCCCCAAACGCAGCGATCCGGTGGGAAAATCTGGGGACTGGAGCAGCACCTCAACAGTCCTGATAATCTAGGAGCTGGGGTTCAATATTTCCAGTTTTGGAAATGAGAAGAAAGACATGAAATTGAAAGGAAGCAAAGACTGGGACTAGCTAGGAACTACAATGTAGCCAATGCATGAAGCATCCTGAAGGAAAAGAGAAGAAAATTAGATTAATCATTAAGGTAGTGAACAGTCTGGTTCTAGTTCTATGGAAATTGTCCAGTTCTGGTTTCTTTCGAAACAGTCTGGTTTAGGTTTCCATGGTAACAACCCAGTTTTGGTCATGGGAATGGTCCAGTTCTGGTTTCCTTTTTATTTTTATTTCATTTACGACATTTCATTTTTATTTCATTGGAGACAGACTGGTTCTGGTTTCCATGGAGACAGGCTGGTTCTGGTTTCCATGGAGACAGGCTGGTTCTGGTTTCCATGGAGACAGGCTGGTTCTGGTTTCCATGGAGACAGGCTTGTTCTGGTTTCCATGGAAACAGTCTGGTCCTGGTCTCCATGGGAACAGCTCCAATGAGAAGCCCCAGCCCCTGACTGTTGATTGTTGTGACTTGCTGAAATGTAATCTGTGCACCAGATGAGGTCAAAGGTTTCCCTTCTGCAGGTCCTGCTACAAGGAGTCTTTAGGCTAACTCAGACTTTTCTCAGGCGGTTTAGGGTCAGCTTCTTAAGACATACACTTGGCCTGCTCAGCAGATCTCCTTACATCTTTGTTGCTGGCTGAAACCTCTTAAAACTAAGTTAAAGGATTTGCAGTAATTAAAGACTTAATCAGAAGACAAGTACCAGTGGTAGGTTGGAACATTCTCTATTAGCTTGTTAGTGAGTTTATACTTCTGCAGAAACTTGACATTTTTCTTCCCTTAAACAAAACCATGGAGGGAGTTCCCCTAGTTCAAGTTGACCTCCAGATCGGGAGGGTTGATCTCTGACCTTTGACCTGCCCATGATAATCCGACCCCAGTCCCTGGACAGTCTTACCCTGAAGGTTACAAATGTGCGTAACTGTGAGTATGGTGGGAACAGGGAACATGACGGTGGGAACAGAGGGGACCTCAAGTGTTCAGAAGGTCCCGTACAGGAGAGGGGAGAGTGATGATATGCAGACTGTACTGTTGGGTTTGAGTTCGGACAGGTCTCATAAAGAAGCCCTTTCAAACCCTACCTGTGTGGCTGCCAGGACGGAAACCGTGCCCGTACAATTTCAAAGCAGTTCTATATCTGTATCTACATGATATAGCCGGTATAAGTTACTACATAACCACCCTTTGCGTAACACACCAGTTTCTGTATCAGTTCTGTATCTATATAGCCGGTATAACCACCCTTCAGCGTAACACACCAGCTTCTGTGTCTATATCTACATAGCCGGTATAACCGCCCTTCGGCATAACACCAGCTTCGCAGGCACGTGGCACAGCAGCAGCTGGTTATATTACACTGAACGGCCCGTCACACCTAACTTTTGCACATCCATCTCCAATTTAATTATAGCCACAGTGACCACCGATCGGGAGGTCCCAGTATCTCTGTTGTGCTGTGACTGTAGCTTGACTGCCCTGGCCCATAAAGGCAGGCCCAGGAGTTATTACCAGGAATTTTTAGTGTTGGTCAAAATTCCATCATTCTAAAGGCCAAGGGTCAGAAAGTTCGGCTGGAAAGGTAGTAGACTCCAGAAAACCGGGACTGCTCAGTCAGTAGTAGGGGGTCTGGTTATTCACTCCTAAGGCAGCCGTGTGGATGGTTACCATGCAAACTGTCGATATCACTACTCTCCAAGCAGAGGTTGGTGGGAAAAATCGTGACCTTTTCCTTTCGTATTTTTTTTTTCGACCGGCCTTCCCACCAACCTCTGCTGGGGGACGGAGGCTCAAAGGAAAACGGGAGGAGTAGGTCTTTGAGAAATGTGACAAAGGTTGGTGGGAAGGCCGGGAGAAAAAAAGATACGGAAGGAAAAATTTTTCCCACCAACCTCTGCTTGGAGAGTAGATATCACTGCGTCATTCAGGTTTCAACTTCTGAGATTTCCTGTAGGACAAATGGTTTGCCTCAGGACCAACTTGAGTCCTTCCCTTCCTGTCTGAGACTCAGAATCGGCCTTGACCAGGTCTGGTGTAGGATTGATTTCTTTCATCTTTCCTATCAGGGAAGTAATCTTGAAGGTCGTTAGCAGGCTGAGAGGCCCGGTGTGCCCTGTGGAGGGTTTCCTTACAAGTACCAATTCAGGGCTGGAATAGCCTGGTTACCAAACCCCAGCCCGATCTCAAGTATCTATCGTGCAGGGGTCTGGCCGGATGGGATAGGAACTCTTCTCAATTTTGCACCTTATAGTGGGCAAAAAAATCCACCAATAGAACAACACAGGATCAGCAGGAGGTAATTACACCCCTGCCATGATTGGTTAAAGACCCCCAACTGTCCTTTTTGAATCCATAACGTAGCTGATTCGCTACTGTGATAGCCTACTGACCAACTGTGGTGTGTTGTAGCTGGCTACCTGTGGTGAAAGTGGTCATCAATCCTAGGTTCTCCTCCCACTGATCAACGCAGCTGGATCAACGGGCCTTCGAGAACCTTTCTACAGCCATGTTGCCAGACCCCAACACGAAAGATATATCTTGAGGTTGGGGTATGGAATCCAGGCTAGGGCTGGAAATACAGGCTGCATATGCACTGTTATTCACATAATTTGGCAAAACTGGAGCTGTGTACCTACTAAGGGTGTATAGGGTGCACCTGGATATTTGTGTAGGGTTATGTGTGAGTGAGGGCACATGTATCTAGCTATGTACATAACAGGGTACAGGGTTGAACAAGTTTTCTAAAATCCACTTGTCCTATCGGGCAAGCACATAAAAAATGTACTTGCCCGAACCAATTGTTCACTTGCCCAAAATTCAAATGTCACTGTTACTAGTATATGCATTTTCACTTCCAGCAATGGAATTCTCTGTAGACAATTGCTTGATGTCATGACTGTAAAAAGTAACAAGTATATCAAAATTGCACTAAAATCAATGGAAAAATCTTACTTGCCCGATCGGACAAGTGGGGTAGGACATGCACTTGCCCGAACAGCACTTTCACTTGCCCTGGACAATAGGGCTAGTGGACTTGTTTATCCCTGGGGCATGTACCAACTGTATGTACATAAATTCGTAAGTCAGGGCATGTGCAAAACAGGGCATGTGCAAAACAGGGCATGTGCAAAACAGGGCATGTGCAAAACAGGGCATGTGCAAAACAGGGCATGTGCAAAACAGGCATGTGCAAAACAGGCATGTACAAAACAGGGTATGTGGGTCAGGCAGTCTGGCCAGGCTGTGTTTTCCATGTTCCAGCCCCAGGGTTGTACTAATGGCACAAGCCCAGCCTGTCTGTAGTCTGTACTGATCACATGTGTAAGGGTTACATGAACATGGGGAGTCTCCTCACCATACCAGGGTTACATGAACATGGGGAGTCTCCTCACCATACCAGGGTTACATGTACATGAACATGGGGAGTCTCCTCACCATACCAGGGTTACAGTAATGACACAAGCCCAGCCTGTCTATAGTCTGTACTGATCACATGTGTAACTGTAAGGGTTACATGAACATGGGGAGTCTCCTCACCATACCAGGTTACATGAACATGGGGAGTCTCCTCACCATACCAGGTTACATGAACATGGGGAGTCTCCTCACCATACCAGGTTACATGAACATGGGGAGTCTCCTCACCATACCAGGGTTACATGAACATGGGGAGTCTCCTCACCATACCAGGTTACATGAACATGGGGAGTCTCCTCACCGTGTAAGGGTTACATGAACATGGGGGAGTCTCCTCCCCATACCAGGGTTACATGAACATGGGGAGTCTCCTCACCATACCAGGGTTACATGAACATGGGGAGTCTCCTCACCATACCCTGTACAGATCACATGTGTAAGGGTTACATGAACATGGGGAGTCTCCTCACCATACCAGGGTTACATGAACATGGGGAGTCTCCTCACCATACCAGGGTTACAGTAATGACACAGGCCCAGCCTGTCTATAGTCTGTACAGATCACATGTGTAACTGTAAGGGTTAGGGCTGGATACCTTTTGGCTTGATCAGGTTCAGGTTCAGGTCCGAGTCCAGAGGTTTAGGTTCAGGTCCGGACCTGAACCTGAACCTGATCCTCTATAGTAGTTGTCGATATCTTACTTTGTAATCTTATATTATCATATAGTATCATATTCTTATATTAGATAAATTTTATTAAACCAATATTCAGATTAGTGTACTTTTTATGCCTTTTTGTCAGTGACTACCAAGCAGAGAGGAGATTAAAAGCAGTTTTATACTTATTCAGAGAAAATCCTACAGTAATTCACTGCACACAAGGCTATAATGCTACATGCAAATCAAACAACGCCATCTAGCGAGCAAGGTTAAACTGCACTCTCGCGAGAGTTGAGGCGAGAACTGGCGAGAACTCGCTATGTTTTGAGTAGAGAGTCCAAGATGGCGGCCTGTTTGTCGCCGAGCGCTGAATTTTTTTCCTGCAA
>NC_049981.1:33754755-33754857 GCF_000003815.2 Branchiostoma floridae
CGGAAGAATTGAGGAATTTTCCACTCCATTCCTCGTCGGTCGGCCTCATGCCATGGTAAAATTTTATGATTTTTCGTAGCACATTGTCAATATTGATCTCAT
>NC_049981.1:33756848-33759186 GCF_000003815.2 Branchiostoma floridae
TCTGGATCTCAGGCTTGGAGCTGGCCTGTGTAGGTCCTGGAAACAGTCTGGCATCCAGGCTAGGAGCTGGCCTGTGTCGGCCCTGGAAACAGTCTGGCATCCAGGCTAGGAGCTGGCCTGTGTCGGCCCTGGAAACAGTCTGGATCTCAGGATAGGAGCTGGCCTTTGCAGGCCCTGGAAACAGTCTGGATCTCAGGATAGGAGCTGGCCTTTGCAGGCCCTGGAAACAGTCTGGATCTCAGGCTAGGAGCTGGCCTTTGCAGGCCCTGGAAACAGTCTGGATCTCAGGCTAGGAGCTGGCCTTTGCAGGCCCTGGAAACAGTCTGGATCTCAGGCTAGGAGCTGGCCTTTGCAGGCCCTGGAAACAGTCTGGATCTCAGGCTAGGAGCTGGCCTTTGCAGGCCCTGGAAACAGTCTGGATCTCAGGCAAGGAGCTGGCCTGTGCAGGCCCTGGAAACAGTCTGGCATCCAGGCTAAGAGCTGGCCTGTGTAGGCCCTGGAAACAGTCTGGATCTCAGGCTACACATTCCCAGCCTTGGTGGTTCTTAATCCTCCAATCTCTCTCTCATTTACATGTAGAGTTGCTGGGATCAGAGTTGTAGTCATGTAACATGGCTTGTAAACAAGTTACCTTAGATCATGGCATAAAAGTTCACCGTTGTTTCAAAGAAACATTATTTATAGCTTACAAGGTCCGCTGTAACTTCTTCAGTTGCCATGGAGGGTCTTGGTCTGTTAGAATAAGAAACACAGTTTCACTTTGATCCAGGAATCCTCTTATGTTATACTTATAGTTTATACCTTGTAAGGCCTCACCAATTGATTTCCTTGGTTCTTGGTTTTAAAAAGCATAGTGTAGCAAGTAGTACATCATAAAAGCTTAGGGCAAGGAGGAAAACGTCTGAATAGGACCATATTAACTCCATAAAACTGAGTGCACCAAGGCATAAACCTGGTCCCATGGCTTTGTTTTCAGTATGTTTTTCCATTTATTTCTATTTTGAGTATATATGTTTTCATCTTTTTAAATCCGAGAACCAACCAGTTATATTAGTGCTGCCTTAGGCGTCTGATTATTGTGAAAGCAGTACTAGTGAGATGTCAGGTTGCTGCCTGGGTGAATTCCTGCACTCTTGTCTCCGACTGTTTCTTCTGTTCACTGTTGGAAGTCTCCTAAATATTAGTCAGGGTCAGAATTGTCCAAGGAGGTTTGGAATGTGTTTTGTCTGGACTCATATCTTGTTGACCTGCTACTCCATCAACACAATGTCCTGCATGTAGGCTAGTAGGTATTACAAATGTCACTAACACTAACAAGACTACAACACACAGCTTTTAGCAAGACTCAGCCAGTACTTGAAACACTAATGGTTGATAATTCACAGGTCTGTTACTCGACTACACGTAACACTCCAGTTACCAGGGTACATGTTGTATGATTACAATTGGGTAATCCATAATACTGGAAAGACCACATGTATAAAACCTTCTGTCGGAAGCTTCAGATTTCTTCTGAAACACAAACTGTAGATAATTCACACACTGAACACAATGTCCAAGCTACTGGGATATAGTCTCCAAGCAGACCCTACGGTGCCTTAGAAATAGTATCAAAGCTGGCCAGGGACTTAGTATAGCGGCACCGTTTGACTCCGTTTGGCCGGCTATCTCCCTTTGGCCGGCTATACTCCTTTGCCAGCTTTGATATTATCTCTAAGACACCGTAGGGTCTGCTTGGAGACTAACTGGGATATTCAAGTATCACCAAATACAAAACAATTATACAATTATGGCTTTTATTTATTTAACCTGGTGGATATGAGGTAAGCCGAATTTTGTCCTTATTACTAGTCTTTTACATTAACATAGACCACGTAAAACTAATGATACATTCCACAAGACTAGCTCAAAACATGCTTAAACCATCTCAAAGCTTTTAACAAGCATCATTTTCTGTTTGAAACACAAATTGTAGATAACTGTCGAGACTGCCGCTATTCCTGTCGCCGCGATCCCTGCTGATAAACTCAAGCACCACTTGTTGCTGCTCGGCTGTGGTTTTGTGATAGCCGGAATTTCTGGGCGGAATTTCTCGGTTCACTTCAAAGCTGGGGCATTCCCCGGCTGTACTTGTCAGGATGTTGTCAGATTGTTGGAGGGAGAAGTCGACATTAATCCCCACCGAACTGTAACGATGTGCACCCCCCACACCGGGAGGGAGGGGTCCTTTTTACATACTTTGAGGTGTGGGTTCCCCCTCAAACACGGGGACCTCCCCTCAACCCGTCCTAATGATGATGGGGGGCCCCTTTTGGAGGTTCCTCTTTTTCCCCACCCC
>NC_049981.1:33759286-33786247 GCF_000003815.2 Branchiostoma floridae
TCAAATGACTATCCTATAGTCCCGAGAGCGACAACCTTCCCTTCTGCACCTCCTCATTTTTAACTGCACACCTGGATCTGATGTGGCTCTCTGTCACTTACACTTGAAGACACATCACAGATGTCTCAAGATGTTTCCTAACGACCTGAAGATGTTCAAGACTTCAAGACTTCCTCCTTAGCATGTCACTGCAAAGATAAGATCAGCTGAAGAAGTCTTCAGCCCTAATGGTGCTTGTCTTGAGAGGAGGGTCTGAGGAACCTTTGATGAAACAGTTCGGACAAGCCAGCCTTGTGGAATGTCTTGGACTTGAATATAGGCCCATAAGAGTAATGTAAAGCCTGCCATGCTGAGATACTTAACATAGCGGGGAACCTGGGTTAGAGTCATTAAAGTTATCCATTTGAACTTCATGTGCTAGAGTAACTTTCCATGCTTTCTACTCTGAATGTTTGATAATTTCACTTTCTGTACAGTAAAAGCCAGTTAATTGCACAGCGGATTAACGCACACTTCTGTTAACTGCACGGAATCCTAAAATCCAAAACCGATGCTGTCCAGCTAGATAACTTTGCATTATTGCACCAGCCGGATAATTGCACCAAATTCACTGGCAAATAGGCCGTGCAATTAAGCGGCATCTACTGTATAATCAGTGTTGATATGTTATGTCAATAATTAGTCAAACTTTAAACTTACTCCACTTGCTGTCAGAACTGTTGGAAGATATTTGTTGCAAAACTAACTAAAAGAGTAGAGAATTGTTTTCCTGACCTACTTTTAATGTACATTTTTTGGTATTTTTTATTTTAGGTAGAATTTAATGAGTGGCCTCAGCTGGGTTTATGACAAAACGTGGCTCCAACTATTTTGTGCCTCCTTTACTTTTCTCTCTGTTTCTGATATTTTTCTCTGTATCTGTATCTGTATCTATATAGCCGGTATAACCACCGTTCGGCGTAACACACCAGCTTTGCAGGCACACGGCGCGGCAGCAGCTGGTTATATTACACCGAACGACTCGTTACCCCTAACTTTTGCACATCTATCTGCAAGCGTTCTTTAAAACTACCGAGAGAAGATGCCCCTACTTTACTTGGTGATAACAAGTTCCACCTCTCCTTTCGGATCTTTGAGTTTGACATTATCGTACTACATTTCAGAGTTAAATACCTTCTTGTACATTTCATGTTTCTTTCATTTATTTCTTTAGCTGCAGTCTGTGGAAAGTAACTCTTAATGTCTTTTGACATCCTCCAGATTCTGTGACAATATTTGATCCCACCATTTGACAGATTCATAAATCCGTGTAAGAAGTAGACCACAGGCCTTGCTGTTACACCAACTCCTGCACTTACTGTAAATGCATTTAATTTTGTGGGGATTTAATTTCACGGTAGCGGGAAAAAGGACTTTTCGCGGTAGTTTTAAGTTTGTGGCAGCACCATGCACTGTAGTCTCTTACTGCCATGGAAAAATGTTCGCAGTGGTTTTAAGTTTGCGGTGAAGTGGCCACGGCAAAAACCGCGAACATTAAACCACTGCGAAACTTTCTGCATTTACAGTACTCCAGCGCCTGCACTTCATAACTTCTCAGGGAAACCCAAGACTCCTTTTCCGCCAGCTGCTAAGTCTTCAATCTTAGGGCCGACTTAAAGTCTTATCGGGAGAATTCTCCCCATTTCTGTAACTTGTACCTGCACCTCAAAACATCTGTTATACCCACCGAGGCAGAAACTTGGGACGTACGGCATTGATTTTTGTTTGTTCGTCTCTGATGCAACGTTTAGATGCAATTGAAATGAGCTTGTCTTTCTGGCAATAGTATCCCAAATTATGTTGATGCATGAGAAAGACACACAGTGTAACACACGTACAGACAAACCTATAGACACAGTGTAACACACATACACACAGACACACAGTGTAACACACATACAGACAAACCTATACACACAGTGTAACACATACACACAGACACACAGTGTAACACGCATACAGACAAACCTATACACACAGTGTAACACATACACACAGACACACAGTGTAACACATATAAACAGCCATACAGACACAGTGTAACACACGTACAGACAAACATACAGACACAGTGTAACACATACAGACAGACAGATACACAGTGTAATACACACATACAGACAGACAGACGAACAGTGTAACACACGTACAGACAGACACACAGACTCAGGCTAGCCAAATGAAATACTTCAATCTATTGGGTTGAGAAACAGGTAGTTGTGTTGGAGTGGCCTGGCTAGGGCAGACTGGGTTGGTACTTGTTAGCCAGGTCAGAATTTTCCTCCTGTCTTCTCTGGTTTCTCCCCGATCAGCTGACATGTTCCGTACGGAGGGGCTGCCCAAGGTGGTTTGCAGGGACACGTGTCCGTCAAAAGGGTACAACATAGCAGCATGGTGTTAGTACTGTTAGTGTTACTGGAATGGGCCTGCAGGGGTGGTAGGGGTGGGGGTGGTGGTTTGGGGGTGGGTTCAACCTTAGATCATAGGATTTGTCTGTTGGTGCTTACTGTAAATGCAGAAATGTTCGTGTTGGATTAATGTTCACGGTTTTCGCGGTAACCACTTCACCGCGAATTTAAAACCACCGCAAACATTTTTCTATTATGATATTAGATTGCAGTCTATGGTGTTACCGCGAACTTAAATCCACCGCGAAAAGTCCTTTTTCCCGCTACCGTGAAATTAAATCCCCGCAAACTTAAATACATTTACAGTATGTTATACTGTACCCAATGTCAAATAAACCATAAACATTTGATTTTTGATTTTGATTGATTTTATTTATTTTGCACAATCTTTAAAAAAGATAACATAACACAAATTAAAGGATGAAAGTACATGCAGGGGGGGGGGAAGAAAAAAGCCTTGTCACAAGTTGTGGCTTATGTACATATAGCAGCGGGTTGTTACTGGAATAGGGGCGGCCAAGCTTATGTTTAAGGGCTTGTCTCTGTGTGTTTCTGTGACACTGTATCAAATGCAGGGCACAACATGTCCCTTGTATGACAGTGTATGTATAGATACTGGTATAGTATTGTACAGTAGGTGTTCCTTATTGTAGGTTTGTAAGACTGAGTGTTGTGTGAAGCCAGGTTTCCTGTGACACTGAGACATGTCCACCTGCCAGCTGAGGTGCTGCAGTCTTTCTGCAGGGCTCGAAATGCTCCTGCATATGTAGGTTAGTGCAGGTAGAATTGGAGCTATGCAGGTATTTTTGGTGTCTACCTGAACCTAACCTGCACTGGTCCATGTACTGGGTTTTATACATGAATGTCATGTAGGTGTGTATGGATTGTTATTAGCTGCATTGACCGTTACCACCTATAAAGTATAAAAGAAAAAGATAACAATGGTTCCTTAACAACTTTAATATGATCCATACTTCCAAAATTCAAAGTGGTAAAATTTGTCTAGTGCAGGTAATTTTCAACGTTACCTGCACCAGTGAAGGTATACCGAAAAAAGTATTTCGAGCCCTGTCTATAGTACCGGTACTATAAGTAGGAGATTGTGTGAGCTGCACAGGCACTGCCGGTTCCATGCTGGGCTTTTCTCTCAGCTTCCTCCAACAGTGGATTTCTCAGTCAGAAAGTTGGGATGATATCTGATTTATAAACTGGGACCTGAAGGAAGCCTTGTTCTACTTGTGTAGTTACACAATCCCAGTTGGGAAACTGTCCAACATGGCTGAATAGCTCCTTCCAATGGTTGTGGGGAATGATAAGGTCTGAAAGGGGGGATGATGTATGTATGATAAAAGCAAAAGTGAGCTTTTCCCTTCTACTCTGAAATAAACCACCACGAAAATGTCGGACTCATGTTACAATTCTTCAAAATGCACCACGTACTTGTAGGGATTACCTTAAAGGTAGCTTTTGAAATGAGTGACGTTCTGCTGTGAACTCCAAAACATGGTCATGCAAGCATAGCTAAGTAGAACACGCAAAACGTATCTACTACATAATCTACATCAACTTTGTGAAGATTCTGGCTGCACGGCTGAAGAACTGCCCAAGGCTATGGAGGATAGGGAAGGATGGAGGGAGAGAGTCATGTCCATCCGTGCAACCAGCACAACCGGATGATGATGATGATGATTGAAGTGTGTAGATAATGTCTGATTTATCTTCAATCACAGTACGACTTTCAGAAGCAAGCTGTTCAGAAGTACAGTTGTGTTGAATGTGGGAAACTGTCCAACAAGACAGAACACCGGAAATCTGCAGGGCGATCTTGTCAGCTTGTCTTAAGTTAAAGAGGGTCCTTATGCAATGTAAATGATACTATCTCTGCATTAGTCTGAAAGTGTACCCACTGACAGCCACAGGCCAGTTATGCAGTTGTAAGTCAGCCAGAAATGATAAGATTCTCAATAAACGTCTTCTCCTTATCTGGGAAAGTCGGGTTGCCAGAAGATGCTGCTTGAAGATCGCAAGCCCTTAATTAAAATCTGATACAGTAGCCACATCTACAGTGTTGGATGTAGCCTGGTTACCAAACCCCAGCCCGATCTCAAGTATACAAAAGATATTTTTGAGGTTGGGGTATGTTATCCAGGCTATGTTGGATGATGGGAAATATTCGACATGCCGTCACATCCAGGTTTCTCACCAGGATTTTTTGACAGCAGTGTGTGTGTGTGGGGGGGGAATCCTCCTGAAAATTGTGAAATTAATAACCATCAGGAATACAATTTTCTATATGTTTGGTATTACATACAGAACTTTATAGGTACGATGCAAAACATGGCTAGATCATAGCTTTCATTGTAGTTACGTTGTGCAATGAAAAATCAAAGTCCTTGTAGAGCGTGAAATGGTCACCTATCTGTCGTCTTCAGTAGCGCCTTTATGATAACGAGATCATAGAAGCATGCTAGAATTCTGACTCTAGATCAATCCCAAGGATTTTGATTAGGACCCCAGCAGCCAGACCTGGCCCACTTGTGAATCCTGCCCTGCCCCAGGGGACATGAGATGTTATCTGGGGGGATTAGCGCCTGTTTGTTTTATCAGCAGTGCTCAATGGGGACATGATGGCCCATCCTTCAACAGCCCTGAGACTGTGTGAATTGGATTGTAATTTGTAAAGGCTATTTCTGTTCGTATTTATCCATTTTTTTAATGAATGATAATAATTCATGTCTCGTTCCTGTAAGTGCTTAATATGATAATCTTTATTGCAAACTCATGCCCGAAGGCTAATTGCAAAAATACATGTATGAAAGTACAATGATGATAGTGATACAATAACACAGTGTGTACTACTGGAACTGGAGTTCCTACCTATGCCTGAAGAACTCTACTCTAATCTACTTTAATAACAAAGTGGATATAAACCATATGTTGAAAAACGGTCCACATCTATGTCGCTATGCATAGAATATCTAACATCAACTCTCATAATTCCACCACCACATCAAAAAGATACTGTTATTATGGAGGCCTTCACAAGATTGTCTTGGACACCTACATGTGAGCGTCTGATGTGCACACATGTATGAACACCTACATGTGAACGTCTGATGTGCACACATGTATGAACACCTACATGTGAGCGTCTGATGTGCACACATGTATGAACACCTACATGTGAACGTCTGATGTGCACACATGTATGAACACCTACATGTGAACGTCTGATGTGCACACATGTATGAACACCTACATGTGAGCGTCTGATGTGCACACATGTATGAACACCTACATGTGAGCGTCTGATGTGCACACATGTATGAACACCTACATATGAACGTCTGATGTGCATACATGTATGAACACGTGCATGTGAGCGTCTGATGTGCACACATGTATGAACACCTACATGTGAGCGTCTGATGTGCACATGTATGAACACCTGCATGTGAACGTCTGATGTGCATACATGTATGAACACCTACATGTGAGCGTCTGATGTGCACACATGTATGAACACCTACATGTGAACGTCTGATGTGCATACATGTATGAACACCTACATGTGAGCGTCTGATGTGCACACATGTATGAACACCTACATGTGAGCGTCTGATGTGCACACATGTATGAACACCTACATGTGAGCGTCTGATGTGCATACATGTATGAACACCTACATGTGAGCGTCTGATGTGCACACATGTATGAACACTTACATGTGAACGTCTGATGTGCATACATGTATGAACACCTACATGTGAGCGTCTGATGTGCACACATGTATACCTCAGTATTACTGACGCTGCATTGGCACGTCTCTTAATATAGAGAGTTGTTACCTGTGGTGATGACAGATGGCAGGTGTTAAAAGTTGGTGCAGGTTTGACAGTCGTGACAGGCGCTCCGATTATCCAGAACAGCCCAACACAGCCCCTGTAACCCTCCCCACTGTGTCACTAACTCTTACAGAACAGGGGAACACAGCCCCAGTAACCCTCCCCACTGTGACACTGGTCTCAGGTTCACAGAAGGTCAAGTTTTAAGGTTCCTGTAAGTAACTCCAGACACCCAGAAGATGTGGCTGAAGATGTGCCAGAAGTAACGTTGAACTTTTATCGCAGAACGTTTACAGCCAACATGTCTAGACTTAACTTTTGACTTGCTGAAGTAATTCTTACTTGTGCCAAGACGACTTAAGGTTTTGCAGAAGCTTGTATTATTGCCTGCATCAGTGGGTTGCTATGTGACTTTGTTGGTAAGTTAGTTGGTATGTTGTTGAACACAATCAGGACATAAGTGTAAGTTGGACTTTTCTTATGCTGAAAATGCTTTCCGCTAAATTCAGGAAGGCTGCCAATGTTTGACAGAAAATTTGGCCACACTATGAATTACGAGTACTTGATGAACTTTCCTAATGAGTTATGGGAAATTAATGTACCTTGCCTGTGCTTGTTGGAAACGGGGCACGCAGACCCTCCTGTTAGTTTACTGTGTTGCTTACTTTCAGTGTAAACTGGGGCAGGCCACAGGTTTTTAATGGCAGGCTGAGAACTGGGTTAGTGAGGGATTCCGTGGGCTAAAGCTAAACAAAGCGGACCTCAGGCCGTCCTGCGCCAAAAGTAAACATTTCATTTCTCCTGTCTAATGACTTGAACAGTATCGAACCTCCGGAGATGTAGGGCAGACCATAAACTGGGTAGTACTGTAAACTGACTTACTTTTGCGTGGTTCTAAGTGTTATATTTCATGGCAATCGTTATAAACTAGCTAATGATAATTTAAAAGTACAGCAGTCATACAAGGAGATGAACATTGTACCAGCTATTTCTATGACAGCCAACGGAGTGAATAAAGTATCCAATTATTTCTTTTGGTAAAGGCTAAATGAATAAATGATAAAATTATAAAGACCAACTACTGCGAAAATGTTCACTTAACACACTAAAAGTAAAACCACTGCAAAAGTTTTCCGATTTACAGTATGAGCGTAGTGGCACCCACCAGGGTCATACAAGTGGGCTTCTGCCTCAAGGGCTAATTAGCGGTGTACTAATTAGGGCAGGATTGTTGACCTTGTGTTGTTTCAGTGGTGTAATGAAGGTCATACAGCTGCCGCCCCCCTCCCCCTCCTCATCTGGTTCCCATCATGCACTTCCTGTCAGCATCAGGTTTGGGGAAGCTGTTTGTACATCTGGGAAGTTTTCTGTATCAACATCAGTAATGTGGAAATTTGGCTGGATTAAAAACAAATGTCTCAACAGTAGACAGGAATGACCTGTTTCGTTAAATATGGTCGCATTGCAACAGCGTATCTGTATTACTATTAGTGTATAGTCGGTATAACTGCCATTTGGTGTAGCACACCAGCTTCTGTATCTGTGTAGAAAGTATAACCGCCCTTCAGTGTAACATGCCAGCTTCTGTATAGCTGAATGCCGTTCGGCGAACATACCAGCTTCTATATCTGTATCTGTAAAGCCGACATAAAACTGCCCCTCACACCAAGCAAGGACACCTGCTCTTTTCGATAAGTAAGTGTGGTAGGTTCATCAACATGCTTGAGGGTGAGGCTCTCCTCAAACATGTCCGGACCTCCATCTTAAGTCAACTATCTGAGGGACGGCCCTAACCGAAGCTTGGTACTAATTTGTACTCAAGTGAAGTGAGGAAATTCAATAAAGTGCCTTTCCTCAGGGCACAAGAACACTGGTTTCAGCGGATCGAACCCAGAATCTCTGTTATTTGTACAATTGTTTTTTATAATATTTGTTGCATAATCATAGCCTGAGTACCATCCTCCATAGTGACCACTGGCTCAACCACGTGGTTAGCAAGCGAAAGCCAGCGGTCACTACGGAGCTCGAGGATGGTACTCAGGCATAATCAACTTAACTCATTTGTAGTTTGTCCTCTACCTCATCTAACCCTAATCCCCCCCCCCCCCTCTTGTTTGTACAAACAGAGGTTATAATTTCCTACAGAGTCCAGGATTGTATCATTGCTGTAGCCAGTCATGGTGGTCTCACTTTGTGGTAAACAGAAACTATGTTTGTGTAAGTTTAAGCAGCTCTGGTATGTCAATAGTACTGCTTTGTTAGGTTAGTTGGTATGTAATATTATCTAACATTCTACACATCGCTTCTTGTTTGTGATTTCTTTACTTAGAAGTAAAGATGTTTTCACATCAATGCCTGAAACAACTGTTGAGATGTTTCAAAACTTCACTCCCATGCAACTCTAGAAAACTCCAGGACAATATTCAAAGCAATGTCTGTGCATTCTGCACAGAGCTCGGATGTCAGACTGGTACAATAGCAGTTCTGGGTGGACAGAGTTGAAGGTCGTTGGAATGGCAAGGTCGTGAGTTTGGAAACAAGGATCACAGCGAAGTTCTGAGCTGGGGTTGCCGCTTGTTGTCTCAGTGTTTACATTCTTGGTATAATGGTCGGGTTATGGACTGGGAGGATTACATTCTGTCATAATAAGTTCTGAAGGAAAGTCTGTGGTTGATGACATTCTTGGTGTGATGGTTGGCCGTTCTCCTTCTCTTTATCATCATCACCATCTTCCTCCTCTTCTTTATAATCATCATCATCATCATCACCATCTTTCTCTTCTACCTACCCAATCATCATCATCATCATCACCTTCCTCCTCCTCATTGTGCTCTCTTTCCTCCTCCTCTTTATCATCATTATCATCACCATCTTTCTCTTCTACCTACCCAATCATCATCATTATCATCATCAACATCATTATCATCACCATGGGATTTGTATTTGTAATGAATGTGTGCTGGTAACATTAAAGGAGAAATGGCACAAGAATGTCTTTCCATCCTTTATTGTTTGACACACAAGACAAAACATTGGATGCCAACCTTGAAAGTTTAGCCATAGTATATTAGCCTTTTTGGGTGCCAGCCTCCATAGTAGTACCCGCTGGCTCAATCAAAGAGCAAGCAAAAAGATTGCTCCGGCAATTACTCCAGTGGATGGTACCCAGGCTATCCCCAGTACAGATTGGGGTACAGAAATGACTTTGATTCCAATGGAAGAAACCACACCATCTGTGACCAATCAAATGGGTTTATGGTGTAACCATGGCAATGAGAGGGTTTGATTGGCGGTTGGAGGGACTGAATCCCTGTGATTTAGCAGGAGAGACTGGAAGTGATGACTTCTGTCTGGCAGGAAACTGTAACTGGTGGTCAGGAAAACTTCTCTTGGTACAAAAGCTCTGCAAGTTTAATGCCTGTGTAACAGAGTTAAGTGTTCCCTGTAGAATCTACATTGAGCAATTGGAGTTGGAGTTTTTGTACAATTTTGTACAAACATGGATACTTGTAACATTTACTTACTTCACTTTGGTCGAGCAGCCAAGCTTGAAAGCTGTTACCTTTTCGAAGTCAGTTTCACTCTGGAGTTGCCTGTTTCAAGCCCAACTTACTTTTCTGGAATACATGTACAATGCTGTACAATATAATCCTCTGGAAAATGATTTGGCAATTGCTTATAAGTTAAGCTATTGTTCTACATCAGGCCCCCTGAGTTAGATGTTAATTGAGATCTGGCCTGGAGTCTAGTATCCATCTGCAAAAGGAAAAAGGAGAAATCATGAACTCAAACTTGCTTGATGTAGCCCACATGTTCCTAGTGTCACCCCTGGACTACATACAACATGTGCCCTCCCCCTCACACATGCACCCTACACACTTACCAAAGGAAAACATCACCTCCAGTAAAAACATTGCTGAGGTAATTAAGAAGGTAGGAAGAACTCATTACTACCTTCCACTGAACCTCATGTAAACATTCCAGGGGCAGAGGGCAACACCACTGGCTCCTACAGTACAAGTGTTGGGCATGTCAGTGTAGGGAAGGGTAGTCTGGATCCCAGGCTGTTCCCAGGGCCTACACAGGCAGCACCACTGGCTCATACATTACAAGTGTTGGAAATGTCAGTACAGGGAAGGGTAGTCTGGATCCCAGGCTGTTCCCAGGGCCTAACAGGGTAGCACCACTGGCTCCTACATTACAAGTGTTGGAAATGTCAGTGCAGGGAAGGGTAGTCTGGATCCCAGGCTGTTCCCAGGGCGGCACCACTGGCTCATACATTACAAGGGTTGGGAACGTCAGTACAGCCTACAGGGAAGGTTAGTCTGGATCCCAGGCTGTTCCCAGGGCCCACACAGGGCAGCACCGCTGGCTCCTACAATACAAGTGTTGGAAACGTCAGTACAGGGAAGGGTAGCCTGGAGACCAGGCTGTTCCCAGGGCCTACACAGGTAGCACCACTGGCTCATAGATTACAATACAAGTGTTGGAAATGTCAGTACAGGCAAGGGTAGTCTGGATCCCAGGCTGTTCCCAGGGCCCACACAGGCAGCACCACTGGCTCATACATTACAAGTGTTGGAAATGTCAGTGCAGGGAAGGTTAGTCTGGATCCCAGGCTGTTCCCAGGGCCTACACAGGCAGCACCACTGGCTCCTACATTACAAGGGTTGGGAACGTCAGTACAGGGAAGGGTAGTCTGGATCCCAGGCTGTTCCGAGGGCAGCTAGCACCACTGGCTCCTACAATGTACATTACAAGTGTTGGAAATGTCAGTGCAGGGAAGGGTAGTCTGGAGACCAGGCTGTTCCCAGGGCCTAACAGGGCAGCACCACTGGCTCCTACAGTACAAGTGTTGGAAACATCAGTGCAGGCAAGGGTAGTCTGGATCCCAGGCTGTTCCCAGGGCAGCGCCACTGGCCCATACATTACAACAATACAAGTGTTGGAAATGTCAGTGCAGGCAAGGGTAGTCTGGATCCCAGGCTGTTCCCAGGGCCCACACAGGCAGCACCACTGGCTCATACATTACAAGTGTTGGAAATGTCAGTGCAGGGAAGGTTAGTCTGGATCCCAGGCTGTTCCCAGGGCCTACACAGGCAGCACCACTGGCTCCTACATTACAAGGGTTGGGAACGTCAGTACAGGGAAGGGTAGTCTGGATCCCAGGCTGTTCCGAGGGCAGCTAGCACCACTGGCTCCTACAATGTACATTACAAGTGTTGGAAATGTCAGTGCAGGGAAGGGTAGTCTGGAGACCAGGCTGTTCCCAGGGCCTAACAGGGCAGCACCACTGGCTCCTACAGTACAAGTGTTGGAAACATCAGTGCAGGCAAGGGTAGTCTGGATCCCAGGCTGTTCCCAGGGCAGCGCCACTGGCCCATACATTACAACAATACAAGTGTTGGAAATGTCAGTGCAGGGAAGGGTAGTCTGGATCCCAGCCTGTTCCCAGGGCCTACATAGCCTGGTATCCTGCGGTTTTTTTGCTCCCTAGTCTCTTCTGTCCTCTCCGCAAATACACAGAAGAGACTCGGGAGCTATAATATGGCTGGATACCAGGCTAGTGCCTACAAGGGCGGCTCCAGGGCCTACACAGGCAAGCTGCTGATTTTACACTTACAGCCAACATGGAACTACCATCATGGAACTATAGCTACAAGATAGAATCTGGAGTTAGCTTTTAGACACATATCTAGAGTATATACAGTACATGCTATATTGTTCTTTATGTCATACCTGTGATGCGAAAACGTTCGATACGGGTGTTCCGGACCGGCTGATAACTTTCCGTACGGCCCGGGCTTATCACATGGGCTCCATTCGAATAAATCGAACTGTTTCGAGTGGGCCGAGTACGGCGCCATCGAAAGTTCGAATACCTGATTCGGACGTTGGAACATTACTGTTGCAACGCTTTTTTTGAGGGCACCAAATTTGTTCAATTTCTGGCGCATTTCGCATCAAAACATGGGTTTTCTATGACATAAATAAAATACAACACGGTGTATTCCGCATCACCCTCGGTCTCAGCCCTCCCGCGGGTCGGATCATCCTTCGGCCTTCGGGCGATCCGACTCGCGGTCAGGCTAACACCTTGGGCGATACGAAATACACCGTGTTGTATTCTATATACACAATTTTATATTGTTTGTCCCCTTTCATGTTCCCTGCAATTAGCCATCAGGCAAGAATTTGTAATAAAAAGAATCTGTTTTCTTCTTCTTCTTCCTTACTGCTGAGCCTCTTTTTTCCATTGGATACAAAGCCAGTGCTGTAGGAATTACCACAAGCTGGACTTTAGAAGAGGTCTGAAAAGGCATGCCAATGTCCAGGTCCTCTCAGTCTCAGGAGGAAGGATTAGGCAGTTTGGAATCTTCTTAAGTCCCTACTAAACAACCTGAAGAAAGTTGAAAGGAGCCTTACAGAGAACCAGGTAGCTGCCGACTTTTGTAGTTAACATTCCTCCCTCAAGGTCACGTCCCAAGGTCAGCAGGGGTCCAGAGGGGATAAAAACAGGAACGTTCATTAGTCAGGAGCTGGGTTTTAAAACTTTTATAGCCTGGGGCTGGGACTTTGGATCTGGGCACGGAAGACTTGTTGCAGCCTTGTTTTCTGTCAAACATACATAATGTGCATAAACAGTACAGTAGAGACCGCTTAATTACACACACCTTTTGCCAGTGTATTTCGTGCAATTATCTGGGTTGTGCAAGTGCAACAAACCTGCACCAGTGTTGCCCATTCCTGTACAACAAGCATGGGATCTGTACATGTGCAGTGGTCTGTGGTTCATGCACTGACTTGTCAATATTATATATGGACAGGTGTGTCCAAGGCCACTGTCTTCTGTTCGCCTACTTTGCACACATGGCGCTTTCTCAACCTGGCCTTACATTGCACATACAACAACTACAAGTGGCTGTCAGTGTTCTGCAAATTTTTTTAAATGTCTCAGGTAACTTTAGCCTGAGTACCATCCTCCATAGTGACAGAAGGCTCAATAATTTTGCTGGCTAACTCTCTCTCAAGCAAATGTATTGAGCCATCAGTCACTACAGGGGATGGTACATTGTACTAAAGCTAGGATAACTTTCCTATCTGTCCTTTTTTCCATAAGTTGTTCAGTCCATGTCTTATCACGGATGAGGAGTTTTCTCAAGATGCTAGAGGAAAAGAGAGTTGCATGCTCTCGCCTGTTCCTGCATTTTGCCTGGAAGTCTTGTAACTGAGATGATTACATTTAGACACAAGACAGTGGCCTGAAGCCTATATGGTCCACTGCAATACAAATGTACCTGTGTTTACAGCAATGTCCTCTGTACATATGTACTTCCCATGTAATCCCCTGTATAAGGACAGGTAGGTATGCCCAATCCTTGTACAAACATGAGTATGTACTTCCCATGTAATCCCCAGTATAAAGGACAGGTAGGTATGCCCAATCCTTGTGCAAACAGGTGATGTTTACAAACTGCGCCTCCAGGTGCCCTGTACACATGTACAAGTCATGTACTAGTGTTGAACTTAAGTATAAGGAACAGGTGTGTATGGCTATCACATCCGTCTTCAAACATGTCTGTGGTACTAGTATGTGCAGCAGGTATCTTGTAGTTGTACACAGTCATCATGTACTAGCTGTGTTGCATCTAGTCATCTATACTCAGTCTGTAACTTATTGTGTCAGTCTTAAGTCCTGCCCGTTTGGTTTTCTAGTCAGCAAATGTCTTTCCTGCATTTTGACATAATTTTGTTGCGTAAAAAAATTTTGTGTCCATTCAGCCTAAACCTTTTAAAAGGGGGGAAAAAATAAATAAACATGTATATCCAAACATGAATGAAAAATGACAGAAATTTGTGTAGACAACGAAGGAAAAAAATCATTCTCTGTTAGCAGGATATATAATTGGTGAGTGGTAAAAATGTGGATCTGCTGCCCTGACTCCTGTACAAACCTGTGATGTTGACTCCGCCTTCCCCGGACCTCCCATGTAATCCTACATGTGTGTACAGACATGGCACACTGTGGTCAGGCTCCTTCCCACAACCTCTTCTGTAAACATCTTTAATTACAGGCTTCCTTACAAGGATTACCACCAATGTCTTCAGGTGTGCCCACCTGGGCAGTCTGTGTCTTCAGGTGTGTCTTTAAGGAACAGGAGAAGATTAGGCTTTTCCTGTCCCTGTGTGAGATGGCTAATTAAGTCTTCGTTGTGTTTTCATTGCCGATGGTTTGTTTGTCTGTAAAGATGCTATAGTAGAGTGGAATATGTTATCACAAAGCTCAGTTGGGACATCTTCTCTGGATGGTTTTAACCCTTAAACTGCCAAACCCGGATATATCCAGCACACATATACATGCCCTGTGTGCTACACCCGGATATATCCGGGATAGCATATTCGCCGGAAGTAGCAGTTTTGCGCGCGCGCCTTGTTCGGGGGTTTCTTTTTTTAGGTCAGCGGCCAACCCTGGCACTTACAGTATTTTATAGGGCTGAAACTCTGGCAGTTTAAGGGTTAAAGAAGGCTTGCAGATAGATGTGGAAAAGCTAGGTGTGACGGGTCATTCAGTGCATGTAATATAACCAGCTGCTGCTGCTCTCTGTTTTTTGTGATTCTTGGTCTTCAAAGAAAGCAGTTTTGGGCCAGTCTTGGTTAACTTATTGTGTTAATTAAAGTCTTTTAAAAAAGATGTACAAGAGCATGCTTTTTAATTTTTTTTGTCTTGAGCTAGAAATAGGAAGTGACATGGATTTAGGACATATTTCGGTAGAAATTATTGGAGAAGAAATTGTTTAGTCAATACAGCTTGGTGCCATGGGTAGATGCAAGGTGTGTATCAAACCAACTCGTAGGGAAAGAGACTTTGAGACGCTATTACTTTATAGTTTAAAAAGAATAGTTTTATACCTGGTTATAAACAACAGGTAGTCATGGTTACGGCCATGAAGGACCTTAGACATCTAGGTAATCTCGCCTTGTTCTTGTATTCTTTGCTACCTTATGAGCAATTTGCCTTCTCGGTGTGCTTAGCGAACCTCATTTATTCCGAAAATATCTATGATAAACAAAGTGTCTATGAGTATAGAAAATGCATGGGAAGGGTCTGCATGGATTTAGTGAGTGTCATATTGTTTTACAACACACATATCACGCAATTCATTCCAAGGTGAATTCCACAAAATTCGGCTGATTATGTATTCATTGACACGTTATCTAAATTGGAAAACAAGACTCCCTTCTGGAGTGGAATGCCCCTTTAAGCACATATTCAAGCTTCCTGATGAGAACCCCCCTCCCACCATTCAGCCAGCTGAGCTGCACCGCTGTTTTCCCTGCTTGTTGACTGTTTACCTACATTGTTTATTGTTTACAAAGGTTGTTTACCTTTGTCTGGACACCTGTGAGTACAAGACAACCAGGTGGTCAGTAGTGGCGCCCCCTATCCCCTGGATGTGCATCTGCAGGGAGTGATGGTTTAGACCCACTGGATGCGATCACTAAACTACTGTACAGAAATCAAATGCAATTTTTGTGTCCCTTGATTTTATGATAGGATTCTGAGATTTAATCAGAAACAGTTTCAAAATTGATCTTAAGCAATTTTATGTTACATATTTAGCCGTCTGTGTGCTTCTACGATGAAGAAAGCTTGAAGATGAAAAGACAAAGTTCTGTTGTTGACATGAGACCAAACTGACAATATTTCTGTTCCCTTCCATGTGCTGCCTTCCCGTCATCTTGTCCATCACAACTGTAGGTAAGTAAATTATCCAAGTATCCATTTAGCACTGTACAGACATAGGACCTAAGGTCTGTCATATGTAAAGTATACATACTGTACAGACATTTGATAACGTCTCAGCCCAACAGACTAAGTGTGGGTAGTTGTAACACAAACCAAGTCTTATTAAGTTATTTGTATACATTCATTTCAATTTGATATGACATGTCCCTGCGGTGCAATCCTGCTGAAGAACCCTCCGCCACTCAAGGAAGTTCCCTAGTGATAAAAGCCCACTTCATAACCCCAAAGCTCCACACACAGCCCTGAGTGGACTACATGATGTATGTAAATCAGCCCTTAGGGCAGATGTACACGAGGCAAAAAAATAACTTGTCCCATGATTTGTTTGTTTGTTTGATGTTGTACGCGCGGCGCATATCCTATGACACATCTTCTGCCCGTGTAAAAAGACAAGTGATTTTTTTGCCTTGTATAAATTAGTCTCTAATCCAGAGTTTCACACATGCTGGGCAAATTTCAGTATTTCCGGACTTGCGCAGATGACCCAGTTTTAGTGCCCTCAGAATGCTTAGGCAGGCTTGGGAAAAGTGGCTGTAAAATTGTTTTTCTTGGGATATGTTTGGATTTTGGGGGTGCATCTTATAGGCAAGGGTTGTAGCTTCTATATTGTGTTGAAAAAACAGATTTTTAGTGATATTTGTGGTTGCAGTAGGCCTTAGAAGTTAGGTGTTTTGGTGTTGTTTACATGCAGTGAAAGGGGGTGAAAAGGTCTCCCACCTATGTTTTCATGGCGTATAATATAATTCCGCCGTAAATTTTTTCCCTTTTTTGTCGTTAAATTACTCTTCAGAGGTCGGACAACCTTGCCAATGTGAGTTTTTCATGTTCTAAAAGTCAGGTAGGTGATTTTTGACAGCCTCTTTCTCCCATGATTCCAATTGTTAAGAATATGCATAGGAAATATTGAAATTTAGCCTGCATGCTTTCGGTAGGGTATTCTAGTTCAAAATTGGCAAGTGTCAAGACACTCCAAGTGATGCGGGAAGGGTTGTCAAGCATCGTCACAAGTTTCAAAGACTTCACGGAGACCCTACCTTGGAACATGGAAAATCCATTTTGCACACTTGTCATCAGGAAGGTTTTCAATAATTCCTGCAGTGGACATTCAGGAATGTGATGTCCCAGAGTCTGGGGTTAGACTAGAGACCCACGCCAGGATTTATATAGATATATTATGCTAAGATATAAGGGTCAGCCCCAATGTGCTGGTGTTAACCTACTGTATAAGTAACTACATACATGTATATGTACATGTCCAGCTTGTGAAATTGCACCAATGACAGCAAAGCTGCACCTGGTATGAAATGGCCTGCTGTATGTAGTTAGTTAGTTACTTAGTGAGTGAGTGAGTGAGTGAGTGAGAGTGAGTGAGTGAGTGAGAGTGAGTGAGTGAGTGAGTGAAGAGTGAGTGAATTAGTGAGTGAGTGAGAGTGAGTGAGTGAGTGAGTGAGTGTGAGTGTGAGTGAGTGAGTGTGAGTGTGTGAGTGAGTGAGTGAGTGAGTGAGTGAGAGTGAGTGAGTGAGTGAGAGTGAGTGAGTGAGTGAGTGAGTGAGTGAATTAGTGAGTGAGTGAGAGTGAGTGAGTGAGTGAGTGAGTGTGAGTGTGAGTGAGTGAGTGTGAGTGTGTGAGTGAGTGAGTGAGTGAGTGAATTAGTGAGTGAGTGAGAGTGAGTGAGTGAGTGTGTGAGTGTGAGTGTGAGTGAGTGAGTGAGAGTGAGTGAGTGAGTGAATTAGTGAGTGAGTGAGAGTGAGTGAGTGAGTGAGTGAGTGTGAGTGTGAGTGTGAGTGAGTGAGTGAGAGTGAGTGAGTGAGTGAATTAGTGAGTGAGTGAGAGTGAGTGAGTGAGTGAGTGTGAGTGTGAGTGAGTGAGTGAGTGTGAGTGTGTGAGTGAGTGAGTGAGTGAGTGAGTGAGTGAGTGAGTGAGTGAGTGAGTGAGTGATAGTAAATGAGTGAATGGGTGAGTGGGCAGTGAGTGAGTAAGTGAGCGCCATTGGTATTGTTTCACCAAGTGAGCAAGCATTAGTAAATGAATGGATGAATCTTGTTATTAGACTACTAGGTACCCTCAGTCAAACAGAAGTTTAATTTCTGGATTTCTAGAGAATATAGTACCCTTCTTTGTTACTTGGTCCACCCAGCACATGTACAAAATCATGTAAATGTATATATTATGTTAATCCTGTGTGTAATTCAGTATGTCTGCCCTCTGTGGCATGTCAAACTGGACACTCTTGGTCTGTAGGTCACTTTTTATAGAGGACATCTGCCTTCTCAAGGTCAAACTCTGACCTTCTGCTTCCCCAGAAGACTCCTTAAGACCCCAGGATTTCTTGGAGCGACACCTGATAGTGTTGTAGTGAAAGTTCTTATCTCAGGAACACAGAGAGACCAGAAGAAACCACAGCCATGACCAGGAAAATCAAGGTCATGGCAAGCTGATTAAAGTGATTTGTTGTAAATTGTTGGTGTAACAGAAAAACTAGTGCCGAACTGGAACATCAGAACACAAGGCTCTATACCATTCTTCTGTACTTTGGTGCAGTTTTAGGGAGCTGTGGGTGATTTCCTGGCTGTTGTTGGTGGACGGGATCATAGATAAACAAACAAACAAACAAACAAACAAACAAACAGGCAAATAAGAAAGTTCAGGTCAGTTCTTTCAAACCAAGGTCATATTTTTAAGTTCGGTTTGAAGATTATCCTTTCAAGTCAGTTGTTACAAATCATGTTAAAAGTAAAGACTTCAAAGGCACAATGAAAACACTTTTAGTTCTATAAAATAAAGGACACTTTTAATTTTAACCTAAGTTCAGTGAAGTACAAACATGACAGTTCAGCTGTGCTGGATCTCCATTGTTTCCTTCAGGAACTGTAGCTGACTACAAGAGGAGTCCAGTGAAAGGCACTAACAAGTCTCCACAGATTTATCCTTAGATGGCACGGAAAGATACCAGGTGTGTCGAGTGTCAGGGTCAAGTTCAGGGCTGACTCCTCCCCTGAACCCTCTGATTGGCTACTCCAAGGCCGGAACTGGTACATCAGTCCGTGGTGCAGTTTTTACAAACGGTTCTTGTCCTGTGAGTTTAATTTTCTCCAGGATTACCCAGGGTGAGAGGTCGTTCTGAGGTCGGTGTGCTGAGTGAACAGAGGCAGGCGGGTTTGATCTTGAACTTGAAGGTTTAGTGAGGGGAATGTGTCAGTGGCACAGCTCTGCTGAAGTTTTAATTGGCATTTCAGTTTAATATCATGTTGGAGGGCAAATGGTCAAGCAGGACAAGGTGACAAGGAAGTCTGGCATTTCTGACTAGGATCTCAAAACAGGGCTCGAAATACTTTTTTCTGCATACCCGCACTAAACTGCATATACAGGTGGTATTTTGAGCCCTGCAAGTGCAAAGGTTCTGGGTCCAGTCCCTGGCAGGCTCCAATGTCAAGGTTTGCCCTTGGGAAAGGCACTGTACTGTAGTATTAATGTTCCTCACTCAACTTAGGTAAAAATTGTTCCCAATCTTAGGTTAGGGACGTTCCCTCTGATGGTTTGTGAAACTAGACGCTCCATATTAGAGGAGAGCAACACCAGGGCTCTAGCCAGCTAGAAATTTTTTCCGTCAGCCAATTCCCATTGTCACGAAAACACTATTCCATGAGTTAGAGAGACTGAACTGAGACCTTGAAAAATGTTTTTTTAATGAGATTATCGTATGCGAAAGGGCGCTGACACACATTGTCAGCAATCATATCAATTGCAAAACAAACAGTGTGTGGCTTTTATGGCCGTGGACGGCGTCCCCAAGCCGCCCGTAGCTTCCACCAAGGATTTTTGTCCGTCAAGGTTGACGGATTGGTTTTAAATTTTTTCTGTCACACGCAGCAAATTTCCGTCAATTGACGGAAAAACGGACGCTGGCTAGAGCCCTGAGCAACACTTTGACATACACGTTAAGCTTAAAGATCCATCCACACTTATTGAATAGAGTCACTCTCCCCTCAGAGTCTGTTTTCTTTTTGATCTTCCTGATTGGCTGAATCGTTTTTAATAGATGAACCAAGGGACGAAATTGATGCTCTCCTGTCACCCCCCACCCCCCAGGTTAATAGAACTGCTTATCACCTGCCAAATCTCATACCTGCAGCTGTCCCCAAGGTCAACCAAGGTCAGCAGGAGGCAATTGCCTCTGTCCGAAGGAGTTAGGCTGGATGTTACAGGTCCCAGGAGCTGGTGTGATGTTATGGCAGACTGCTGTTTCCTGTCAAACACGGGTCTGTGGAAACTGTACTAAAATGTCCCAGGTACCCTGAACCTGTATGTGCTACTTAGATATCATCTGTCTTTCTTGTCTGTAGCGATCAGTGCAGAATAAGTGCTTAAAGGACTGGCATCCAGTCTACTGTGCATCTCTTATATATATTAGGCCACACCAATTCAATTTTTGGATCTTAGATTTTCAACAGATATTAAAACATTAAATAGAAAAACATATTGAAAATAAGATTCATGGAACATTCCTTGTTGTTTCCAAAAATAATTCCATCAGGTTGTTGGTGGAATATAGGATATAGGAGAATTTGAGACGAGGGGGGATATCAACCTAGCCATGTTTGGGATTGTGTTCTCACTGCAAAAGCGCCACCTATATCGGCTATATATAGCGGTAATGCAGAACTCCAGTTACATGTAGAATTCTGGACCTCTGAGGAAGGTATACCTGAAACGTAAGCAAACTGAGTAACAATTTGGTTGTAAAAGAATTCTCCTATATCCTATTCCTTGTAATTGTTAGTGTTTTAAACCTGCCTGAACTTCCAAGTTCATCTGAACTGCTGTTGAACTTGACCTATGACCCAGAAGAAGGAACAGATCTTGGTTCTGTGTATATCAGTTCCCAGACATGGAAACAATGGCCGCCCTTCAGAAGGAGGGTTCTTGTGATGGTGGAACTCTTCAAGGTCACGTCGTGGCAGCTGGCAAGGTCGTACTAAAACAAACAATTTTCCCGCCTAGATGCACAGATTAGGAGGTTTGGATAAACTCAGGTTCCGTGTCAGGAGGAGGTGAGGATGTCGACAGACTTGCAACAGGACTGGTGATCTGGACCGTGGAAAAGAATTTGCTTACCAACATATCAACAAATGCAATGAACATTTACACATTGTTTTGTGTAAGCTTGTTTTTCATTAACGACAATCAACCGAAGACAGTCATTCACAAAGTGATGTAGCCAGGTTTTCTTCCATATGGTAGGATTTTTCAAGGTCACATCTATGCAGATGGCAAGGTCATTAGAGAACATCTAAGTTTCGATCTAAGTAAATTCTAAGACTCACAGATCAGGAAGGTTGGGAGGCTGTGAGGAGGTACTTTACTGTGATGACAGGTACATGTCAGGTGGTACAACTAGCCTAGTGTCCAGCTGTATCATAGCTCCCGAGTCTCTTCTGTCTTCTGAACCTCAAGTAAAACCATGGTCATGATTTCAAACTTTTGACACGACTAAACTTTGAAATGCCTTCCTTTTTTAAAAAGTTCTTTCATTATGGTTTCACAAGTTTGCGAAGAGGACAGAAGAGACTCAGGAGCTATAAATAGTATAATATGGCTGGATACCAGGCTACAATACTGTGTACTAGTAGGGATTGAAGAGACTCAAGAACTATAATACGGCTGGATTCCAGGCTAGTCAGCTGGAGGAAGTCTGGATGGAGAGTCCTATTTTTATAGAGCAGAGCTAAAAGCCTGTCTGTTGGTTTGTTGGTTTGGATTGTGGTTTGCGGTTGCTTACAAACGTGTGCCTGCTGGTTTGGGGTTACAGCTATAATCTATTTCACAAACTAAACATGACATTCATAGCCCTTAACAATAACATACAACATATGACTGGCTGCTTATGTGTCTGGTCTGTGTGTGCGTGTGTGTGATTGTGCGCGCGCGTGTGTGTTTGTGTGGTGTATGTGTGCGTGCATGTGCGTATTGTGTGCATGTGCGTATTGTGTGTGTGTGTGTATTGTGTGTATACATTCATACATGTATGTGTGTGTGTGTGTGTGTGATTGTGTGTGTGTGTGTGTGTATTGTGTGTGTGTGTGTGTGAGTGTGTGTGTGTGTATTGTGTGTGTACATGCATACATGTATGTGTATATGTGTTGTGTATTATCATAACTTAGTACATGTTTGAAGTTCCAGTTTCCTGAGCTAACATCTGTACATCTGTAGTACCTCAGCCCCTGCCCAGGTCTTCCCCCACAGAAACACCCTTTGTCTGGCAGTGTTTATTTTTCCTGGGGAGACCTTAACCCCAGACTCAGTCAGCCTCACTACTTATAACTGGGAGTGCTTAAAAGTTTCCCTGCACCCTGTAAGGTCAGAGGTCACAAGTTCGCTTAGAAAAGAAAACACCAAGCTTGTTGCAAGGTCTGCAACCATGCGATTAAGTAAAAGTCAAACCTCTGAATGAGGACTAAGACTGATATGATTGAAGCTTTTTGGTTAGCTACAGTACAGTACAGTAGTGCATTGCTGCTTTGCTATGGTTTGCATGTTTCAGTCAAACACACTGGGTCACCCCTACTCTTCTGGACAAGTGTGCTGGGTTCTTTAAGCTGCAGTGCTATCTTGATGCTTACTCCTGAGCTCCCCCGTACGTCGCTATGGCTTTATCTCATGTGATTGGTTTGTTGAAAGATGGTCACAGAATACAGTTAAGCCTAGAGGTTGCCCACTAGCACTAGCTGGACTCCAGACTAGCCTATAGAGGTACGCATGGTTGACATGGGTGCTGTCTGTGTGGTGTGAGTGGCCTCAGGAGCCTGGACTCTAGACTAGCCTATAGAGGTACACATGGTTGACATGGATGCTGTCTGTGTGGTGAGAGTGACCTCAGGTCACCCTGATGTACACATGTGAAACTGTAGCCTCTACCTCCCTTCTGTTACACACAGACCTGCTACATTTTATACATACACTTGTCAGAACATGATACATTTTCTACTGTCCCACTAACTTACATCACTGTCACACACAAACTTGCTACTTTCTATACATACATACACATGTCAGAACATGATACATTTTCTACTGTCCCACTAACTTACAGCACTGTCACACACAAACTTGCTACATTCTATACATACATACACATGTCAGAACATGATACATTTTCTACTGCCCTACTGACAACACTGGCAAACTTGCTACATTCTGTTCATAGAACCTGCTACATTTTCTACTGTCCTACTTACAGTACTGTAAGTGAGTGTTACACACAAACTTCCTACATTCTGGACATTTAACCTAATACATTTTCTGCTGTCTTACTCATAGCACTGACAAACTTGCTACATTCTGTACATATACTGTCAGAATCTGCTACATTTTCTCCTGTCCTACTCACAGCACTGTTACACACAAACTTGCTACATTCTGTAAATACATGGGTCAGAACCTGCTACATTTCCCACATATATGTAGCAACTTGGTGACAGTCCTGCAGTTTTGCAAGGATGTTTTATTTGTGGGGAATTCAGGCCGGATTTTTGGGAGGGTTCAGACGTCGTGTGATGTTTTCTGCTCAGACGAAGTCACAAGGATCTCTGGAAGCCAACAAAACAGCTCATCGTTTTGTATGTATTTATATAGCCGGTATAACGGCACTTCAGCGTAACACACCAGCTTCTGTATCTGTATATATAGCCGGTATAACCGCCGTTCGGCATAACACACCAGCTTCTGTATCTGTATCTATATAGCCGGGATAATCGCCATTTGGCGTAACACACCAGCTTCTGTATCTGTATCTATATAGCCGGTATAACCGCCCTTCAGCGTAACACACCAGCTTCTGTATCTGTATCTATATAGCCCGTATAACCGCCGTTCGGCGTAACACACCAGCTTTTGTATCTGTATCTATATAGCCCGTATAACCGCCGTTCGGCGTAACACACCAGCTTTTGTATCTGTATCTATATAGCCGGTATAACCGCCGTTCGGCGTAACACATCAGCTTCTGTATCTGTATCTATATAGCCGGTATAACCGCCCTTCGGCGTAACACACCAGCTTCTGTATCTGTATCTATATAGCCCGTATAACCGCCCTTCGGCGTAACACACCAGCTTCTGTATCTGTATCTATATAGCCGGTATAACCGCCCTTCGGCGTAACACACCAGCTTCTGTATCTGTATCTATATAGCCGGTATAACCGCCCTTCGGCGTAACACACCAGCTTCGCAGGCACGCGGTGCGGCAGCAGCTCGTTATATTACACCAAACGACCTGTCACAAGATATCAATGTAAATGAGCAAAATGACATAGAAACAAACAAACAAACAAACAAACAAATGCAAGACCCGGCTTCTCCGCTAAGATTTTGTGAGCAAGCTGATGGATGTACATGATACAAGCACCCTAGCCTATCCCATGTTCCCCGTCCCAGGGTGCACATGTTACTTAAGTTCACTAAATTCCCAAACTTGTTTCACCAAATCCGGCCAAACCGCAAATTAAATCTGTCAAACATGGACTCCCCTCTCCCTGACGTAACCATGGTTACTGGCACATTCGGAACTCTCGCTGATCAAGTGGCTCCCCTTACATAGCTCTGGCCACCAGAGAGTCAGGCGAGCTTGTCAGACACTACAGAAGGGCCTGGGTTCAGCACAACTATCTCGGCCTGCTGCCAGATAAAAGCTTCTGTCAGTTTTATTTAAGGACCCCTTTCTTTGATTACCTCCAACAGTTGCCAAGGTTATTGATTTATGTCCACTAAGTATTGTCTGCGATATTTCTTTGCTTGTCTACAGAAATATTGAAACAAATTGAAGCTTGCTACATCGATGAAGGATAGACATTGAATAAAGTCAAAGACATCTAGGTAATGAGATATGCCAGATGACTGTTACTCAAGCAAATGGACATGATTTTGGAAACAGTCAGACGTTTCTGACAACATCTGCTGTCTTTCGTCACCATTTCCCAAATCATGTTCAGTTGCTTGAGTAGTATATTATTATTTGGCGTAACTCTTAGGTAGAGATGTTGATGGATTTAGACTTCTTATGTCTGGAGTAGTAGGAAAGTGTGGTTACAACATTGGCATTTAAATCACCAAGAAGTATAAATATGGACAAGGAAGATTAATATGATATCTAGTAGGGCTGGGTATCGGTATGGTGTACCGGTACAAAACCGGTTTTTCTTATTGGACCGGTCCAGAAAAACCGGACCTGAAAAGATTAGGTGGACCGAATGTTGGACCTATTAGAAAATTAACAGATTATTTTATCAGGCATTCACACGTTTTGGCGCTTGCAGGTTGAAGAAAATAATAAGAGTGAAGTAGAGTAGAGTTTGTAGTAATTTCTACCAAGCTTTACAGCCAATCGCACAGGTGCAGTTAGCGTTGTAGGATTTTAAAACGCCAGTGTAAGTCTAATACTCCACCAAACAGATTTCTTTGTAGTGAAATGGACCATTGGTATTTGTCATACTGAATCAGGTCCAGGTTCAGGTCCTGACCTGGACCTGATCCTTTGGACCTGAACCGGACCTGGACCTGAATGTTCTGTACCGGTACCCAGCCCTAATGTCTAGCATATAAGTTAGCAATGTCCACACGTCACTTTGTTTGTACCAGTTCCGTCTGGTTGAGATTTGTCAGGTCCAGGTTGTTTTTGGTGACCTGTGGGTTTTTGGGTTGTTTTTGGTGACCTGTGGGTTCCCAATAATTAGTAGCCTGGTTTCCAACCCAAGTTATTATCAGAGGGGAGGGAAGAGACTGGGTAGCTTTGATAGGGTTGGATACCAGGCTGGGGGGGGGGGTGATTTCAGACATCTCTAGCCTGGTCCCAGGCTTTCCCAAGGGCTCTAGAAAGGTGATAGCTAGAAACATGAGAAAGGTGATTTAGGAAGTAGGCTACATGGCAACCATAGTGTACAGGTGTTACCAGAGGTTTGATTATGACTGCAATGCCCTGGGTCATAGTGTTCAGGGAGCTACTTGTACATGTATGTGATGTTATGTTTATTTGCCAATGTGAGATTACTGGGAATAACCTCATGCAGTGTTAAGTCTGGCAGTGCAAGATGTCTGTCTACCTGGTTTAGACTTAGAGCATTTCAGACTAATCAGAGGGGGTGCTGACACTGCTGGGAATGACCTGACCCTTCCATTAATTACCTGCCCTCCCCCAGCCCTGCTAACGAGACAGGAGGATGTCAGACTCGCACCCTTGAACTTGTGCAGCAGAAATCTGTCAGGTTCTGGTCCCTAAAAACTCTGATACAACCCAGATCCAGACTGGTCAGGGGAACAGGACTATGCATGTACATGTACACTATATCTCAGACCATATCTTTATCATGGTACTGTAAATACATTTAAGTTTGCGGGGATTTAATTTTGCGGTAGCAAAAAAAGGACCTTTCGCAGTGGATTTAAGTTCTCGGTAACACCATAGACTGCAGTCTAATACCATAATAGAAAGATGTTTGCGGTAGTTTTAAATTCACGGTGAAGTGGTCACCGCGAAAGCCGCGAACATTAATCCACCATTTCTGCATCTACAGTAGTTCTAGCTGACAGTGTTCTCCAACTAGGCACTAGGAGTAGGACAATGTAATGTTTACAGATTTGTGCTGTCAAAGTATTGGGATGGATGGATGGATGGATGGATTGATGGATGGATGGATGGATGGATGGATGGAAGGATGGATGGATGGATGGATGGATGGATGGATGGATGGATGGAATGGATGGATGGATGGAGGAATGGATGGATGGTTGGATTGATTGGATGGTGGATGTTTTGGATGGATGGAAGGATTGGAGAATGGATGGAAGGATGGATGGAATGGATGGATG
>NC_049981.1:33788394-33800894 GCF_000003815.2 Branchiostoma floridae
TCGGCTGAGCTTCAATAGTCCTTAATAGGTATGCGCAGAAGAATAACGAATCTCGGTCCACTGTCAATCCTGTGCAAGTAGGTAGGCCCTTACCTACACCTGTGCAAGTAGGTAGACCTTACCTACACCTGTGCAAGTGGGTAGACCTTACCTACACCTGTGCAAGTAGGTAGGCCCTTACCTACACCTGTGCAAGTAGGTAGGCCCTTACCTACACCTGTGCAAGTAGGTAAACCTTACCTACACCTGTGCAAGTAGGTAGACCTTACCTACACCTGTGCAAGTAGGTAGGCCCTTACCTACACCTGTGCAAGTAGGTAGGCCCTTACCTACACCTGTGCAAGTAGGTAGGCCCTTACCTACACCTGTGCAAGTAGGTAAACCTTACCTACACCTGTGCAAGTAGGTAGGCCCTTACCTACACCTGTGCAAGTAGGTAGACCTTACCTACACCTGTGCAAGTAGGTAGGCCCTTACCTACACCTGTGCAAGTAGGTAAACCTTACCTACACCTGTGCAAGTAGGTAGGACCTTACCTACACCTGTGCAAGTAGGTAGACCTTACCTACACATGTGCAAGTAGGTAGGCCCTTACCTACACCTGTGCAAGTAGGTAGGCCCTTACCTACACCTGTGCAAGTAGGTAGACCTTACCTACACCTGTGCAAGTAGGTAGACCTTACCTACAAGCTCCCTAACCCTAACCTGAAACTACATAGAATGTTGGTTAATACGGGTGTAAAAACACAGGGCTGTCCCCATACAAGTGCTGCAGACCCTCATGTTACCACTTCTTGGTGATCCCTTAGATAATTTTTCCCATCGACATGGGTTAAGAATCCTGTCTAACTTTAAGGGTCCCGGAGAGAGTCTTGGCATTGACCTCTGACCTGTCCTTCCCTCCGCAGAACGCGACCTTCTGGAAGCCAGAGGTTTGCTCGCTGTGCCGCTGCGAGGACGACGTCGCTATCTGTGAGACGATTGGCTGCCAGAACCCGCGCTGCGACACAGACAACGTGAGTACGCTGTAACGTTATACGGTATAGGATCATGTTTCTCAGTAGTAGTATCAAGCAGACACAGACAATGTGAGTACGCTGTATACGGTATAGGATCATGTTTCTCAGTAGTAGTATCAAGCAGACACAGACAATGTGAGTACGCTGTATACGGTATAGGATCATGTTTCTCAGTAGTAGTATCAAGCAGACACAGACAATGTGAGTACGCTGTATACGGTATGGGATCATGTTTCTCAGTAGTAGTATCAAGCAGACACAGACAATGTGAGTACGCTGTATACGCAGGGCTCGTGACTGCGACTAGATTTGGTCGCAATGCGATCGTAATTTTAATAATGCGCCTATTTTTTAAATGATGGTCGCACGGCGCGCCAATAAAAAGATGAGCAAAAAAATCAAAATTTACCGGTACGCCCTTATTTCCCCCCGAAAACTTCGCTCAAAGTTAAAAATTCGCCGATTCCGGCCTTCACCGAGCCGCCATTTTGATTCTAACTCAAGTCTCGCGCAAGTCTCGCAGTAACTCACATCTCGCGAATCGCAAGAGTCGCACCCCATTGGCCATTTCGGCGTGACGTAGCTCGCCCAAGCGCCATTATTGGTGGAATATCTGATATCCCCGCTGTGATCGCGGGAAAAATCACGCAGGAACGCTTCAAAAGCGTGTAACTTTGACGAAAACTCATCGAATGCCTAAAGTCCTTGGTGATAAGTACATGTATAGGATTGTTTTGGAGGTTTTTTTTGCTTGTTTGTCGGTGGAATGCGGGAAAAACAACAGCTAATACGACGATGACAAACTGGGGAGGGGGGCTATGTCGGCACTGAAGTCATAGAAAATGTTGAACGGAGGTCGCGATTTTTTCACGGTTCCTTCAGATATTACTTTTGTTGCAGTCTTTATTTTCAAAAGACTGATAAATGGATATTGTTTGTTGGGAAAAGTTCGATTGATTTGCCCTTCGAACACATCTTTTCTGCTAGATTTTTTCAACTGAAATAATGAATTGTTTGTACACAGATTTTTCTATATAAGTTAACACTGATGTTACAGGCTAGAAGTAAACCTCTAATTTTTCAGTGCAGCTATTTTCAGCTATGTTCTTAACAAAGTAGAAGAGATACAAAAGAATACAAGATGTACCTGACAGTCCTGGCTACTCTTTCTCCTCTGTTGGTTTGCAGATTTTCTTGTAGACTTCTTTAGTTTTTTGTTGTTGTATATTTAACAGTCAAGTTTCACCTTTAGCAGTAAGGTTAATTTACTCTTCCTGATTGTGTGTATTAACTTATGAAACATTATAAAAATCATATATTGTAAGGAATCAGTGTTATATTACTTGAAAGTGATCTCATGTATTCTCTTGTTTCTTGTTTGGTTACTGGGTAATTATGTATAATATATAACACCCCTAATTAATTCTTTAAGCCATACCCACCTCTAGTCAAAAACATTGATTATTGGAGTAATACTTTGTATGGCTTCAGACGTTTGCTTGTGCTCCCAACCTTTCATTGTGGTGCTCCTAACTTTTTGCTGGCGCTCCTAAGTTTTAGGAGTTAGGAGCGCCATGCTCCTAGGTCAAAAAGTTAGTCTGGAGCCCTGATACGGTATAGGATCATGTTTCTCAGTAGTAGTATGAAGCAGACACAGACAACGTGAGTACGCTGTATACGGTATAGGATCATGTTTCTCAGTAGTAGTATGAAGCAGACACAGACAACGTGAGTACGCTGTATACGGTATAGGATCATGTTTCTCAGTAGTAGTATGAAGCAGACACAGACAACGTGAGTACGCTGTATACGGTATAGGATCATGTTTCTCAGTAGTAGTATGAAGCAGACACAGACAACGTGAGTACGCTGTATACGGTATAGGATCATGTTTCTCAGTAGTAGTATCAAGCAGACACAGACAACGTGAGTACGCTGTATACGGTATAGGATCATGTTTCTCAGTAGTAGTATCAAGCAGACACAGACAATGTGAGTACGCTGTACAGGATGGTGTTTCTCAATACCTGTATCAAGCATTGCCATGATTATCAGTGCCTTAGATAGTCCCTCCTCAGCCACATAGCAACTGACCTCGTCACATCTTCTACATGGCTTTTGGTAGAAACTCAAGCCCAGGCAAGGACAGACTTGTGAAGGTCTCCTAAGGGCGATATAAAAAGTTACCCGTGTATGAAAGAACTTTTAAATATTGTACGTTAGATATGGTAGAAGACGAAACACATTTTATCTCAAACTGCCCCCTCGATCAAAAGAGAAAAGAGCTCTTAAAAGAAGCCACCAAATTTTATCCTAATATCTCCACGTTTACAGACAAAAAGAAAACTACTCTCCTTTTAACGTCGCAAAACCCACACATTACAGAAAAAGTGGATCTTTCGTCTTCCACTGTCTCTGAAAAGAGGTCAAACCCAATAAGTTACATCTTTAACTAGTTTAAGTTAGACTAGAGTAGTCGCTTAGTATACTGTTTACCATTATTTGTATGTCGTTGTTTGTCACTTGCAATTAGCCCTCGGGCAAGAATCTGCAATAAAACTTCCCTAAGCAGCCTGATAGATGACTGCAAGTTCTACATAAATCATGGCTTGAGAATTGATACCCACATGTTGGAATATCTTAGAGAAATACCAATTGACAACGGAATTCTGACAGACATAATTATTACGAAATTTTCTAATTTTGTATTAAACATTTAAGTTTTAAGGTTTTCTTAGCATATACATGTAACAGTTGTTCATCACATCTTATGAAATTCAACGTAAATTTCATGACTCAATATTCATAATTTATGCTAATTTGATGACGTCATCAGGCAAAACCCAAGATGGCGACCGAGATTACCTAGATGACGTCACAATGTCGTCATATAACATGATAATGGCACAAAAGTTGTTACAATAATTTTTGGTTACATGTACATCATTCTCTGAAAATTTCGTGATCCTACGATAAGTAGTTTAGGTGTAGGTCGCAAAAGTTTGTTTAAAAAAATGCTGGGGTCAGTTTTGACCCCACTGGACCATGCATAATCTTTCTAGGATAACTTAATAAATAATGAGCCAATCTCGGTAAAAACGTATAAGAAGTTATAGGACATATATACAAACAAACTCATATTAAAAGAAAATCAGTTTTCCACAAGAAATGCCATAATGGCACACATCGATATTCGCCTGGGGTCAGTTTTGACCCCATACGGTGGTTTGAGGGTTAAAGTTGTAAAGTTATTAACTAAGATGTTTGTTGTCTCAGGGCGGAGTGCTGAAGCTACTTCCTGACCGCTGCTGTCCGGAGTGTGTCGTGGAGACGGCGAGGTCCTGCGAGCACGAGGGCGAAGTTCTCGGGGTACGTACGCCGGATATAACACACACTATCAACAGACAAGCAAACAAAAATACAGACAAACAAACAGAGACAAACAAAGAGACTGAGAAACACAGATTTGAACACTCGTATTCAGTGGTACTGACGTAGGCATTGTCTGCATGCAAACTACGAAAACTGACATTTTCTGGACAGTACTTTTTCAGCACAGTCTTACAGTCACAGTAAGTTTCATGTAACAGTCACTGTAGCAACATTGGCAGGATCAGTGAAGTGTATTTTCAAAACATAGATGTATTTTCTGTTAGCTGATACTGTCTGTACCATACGAGTTTGGGGTGTAACATTGTAACAAGTAGGTCTTGTTTTGTGACTTTTGCTTTTTTCACTCACTCATTTCCTGCTTCCCACAGCACGACACCGCATGGCGTCCGACGGCTTGCACGGCGTGTTCGTGTTGGGACGGGAGCGTCACGTGTCGGCAGGAGTCGTGCCCGAGCGCCCTCTGTCTGCCCGGCGAGGTACAGCACCAGACGGAGCGGGACTGCTGCCCAAGGTGCATCCGGCCCGGACGTGAGTCTCCTCGTCTTCTTCTTTTAGATGTCTATATATAGTCATACATATCACTTAATATGTCTATATAATCTATATAAACTGATAATCATTAGAGCAGAGAAAGAAAAATACAGATTCCAGGGATTGGGCAGTTAAATGTTTACGTTCAGGAAAGGCAGAGATGATTTTTCCTGAAGGGTTGAGTTGGGTGACTAGACAGAATGCATTAGGAGAATGACAAATTGCTCAAACATTCCGTTTATACATTATACGAATAACGTTATCATGATGGACGATACCACTTTACATTAGGGTCCTTCTCATGCACACATGTAGTCGGTTATAGGCGGTTCATTAACTCTTCTTCTCGTGGTAATGCAGACTAATGACTCTGGCATTAAGGCTCGCTGTCTGTCTCCTCTGTTGATCTCCTTCTCCAGTTATCTTTCCGTCAACCATGTCGGTACCCTGCTTTTAAGTTTTAGTATCAACCTTTCACACTACTGGCCTGGGATGACTTGAAGCTGTTTGGGGATTTACATGCAATCATTGTTACGTCATCATGTCTCGCACAGGGTCCTGTAACTATGGCGACAACCGTTACCATGACGGCGACACCTGGCAGCCAGTTCCCTGCACCCACTGCACGTGTGATGACGGACAGACCAGGTGTTACATCGCCGACTGCGCACCTGTTGTGTGTGGGCAGGTAAGCCCAACAGGGTGTTGTGTAGTCGTGTGGGGCTCATAACCAACAAAAAGATCACAGACCTCAGGGAATATTTAAACTTTTTAGAATTTGATATTTCATTAATTTTCGGGAGTTTCTCACTGATTCTCTCTCTGCATTTTCTTATTGGTTTCTGAAAGGCAACAGACTGGAAATAAAATAGCCTTTGAACCTGTTCTGGAAACTTTAGCCTATAGTAACTTCTTATTAGCGTCGCCAGTGTGCTTAGCATGTGGAAATCAGTGTGGAAAAGTTACACACACAAACCAACAGCCACACCATAAACAATACCTCCCAGGTCATGGAGGCAACAAACAAACAAACAAACAAACATGTTTGTCCCCCCTACAGGATGAGGAGGCAGTGGTGCGGCCTGGGCGCTGCTGTCCGGAGTGCGTCGGTCGTTCCTGTACTGTACAGAACCACACAAACAAACAAACAAGCAAACAAACAAACATGTTTGTCCCCCCTACAGGATGAGGAGGCAGTGGTGCGGCCTGGGCGCTGCTGCCCGGAGTGCGTCGGCCGCTCCTGTACCGCGCAGAACCATGAGTACCGCGACGGCGAACAGTGGAAACCCAATCCCTGCATGAACTGCGTCTGTCGCCATGGTGACGCCCACTGCGTCAGTACCACGTGTCCGGAAAATCCCGTCTGCCCGCCGGTAAGGACATGACTTTTACTGGAGTATGTTCTGTACAGCCGTGTGTTATCCTGGCAACAAATAAGCATTTTGTATAACTGTCTTGTGATGCAACACACAAACAGGCCACCCTGCACATCAAATTTATGTGTTTGGAAGCCAATATTTTGCATGTTGTTCTGTCTGCAACGTCAGGCTGGTCCTATATGCTGCCCTGGACTTGCACTCTCTACATGTGTAGGGTCTCTCACCAGTGTTTCACGTGTAGATCTCTCACCAGTGTTTGACCTTGTGTTGATCTAAATCATGTAACATAGAGGTGAATGACTGCTGATCTTTCCCACCTACAGAATTTCCTGAGCATTGTGAGAGAAGGCCGCTGCTGTCCCGACTGTGTCCCCAGACAAGGTAAGCTGGGGGTCGGGGGTCAGGCAGATTTTGGGGGTCAAGCAGGTTTCGGGGGAGGGGGTGTTGTTGGAGGGGAGCGATTGTTGTAGATATAAAGAAAATTTTACTTTCCAGTATTGGTTTTCGATTTCATTTGTTTCATTTCCAATTTCTTTCGATACTCTAAGGCCTTCTCAGCTCTAATCTTTTAGGGTTCAGAATAATACATAGAAGTATTTGTATATTAATAACTAAGTGGTCCAAACCCGAGTACTAAGCATGACGCTTTATTTTAGCTAGAAGTGCAACGCAGCTTTGATGTGGCCAAGCACACAGTGCCACTCCTGCTCTTTTCCATAACTGTGTTTTAGGTACAGACTGTGGTAAAAGACACGTGATCATAACGTGACATCTACAAATGAAAAAACAACCATTAACTTGATCTACATTTGTGTATATTATGTGTAGTAAGAACCTGCGTTTGTCAAGCAGATTTTTTTAACCAACCTTTGACCCCTCCCAGCGCCGTGTGAGAGCGGTGGCGTAACGCGGTACAGCGGCGACATGTGGAACGAGACCGCCTGCGAGTTCTGCGTCTGCGAAGCCGGCACCGTCAGCTGTTTCACTGCGGAGTGTGCACAGCTCAACTGCCAGGGGGTCAGTTATGATATTTTATCACCTCTGTAAGGGCCTGTCCCCTTCATCGTAGGTTCCCGTACCATATTAATGTCGTTTGATAGGCTGTGACAGAACCAGTTGCCCACAAGGATCTGAGACAGTAGATATTGGTTCTTCAAGACATCTTTTTTTTTAGTTATATATTGTATGAAACTTGCGAAACAAGTCAAAGAGAAGATGGAAGCATTGTTGTTGTTGATGCTGATGATGTTGATGCTGTTGTTGTTTACCCCCAGGGAGAGCAGGTGACCCACAGGCCCGGGAAGTGTTGTTGTTGTGTTGTTGTTGTTGATGTTGTTGTTGTTGTTATTTACCCCCAGGGAGAGCAAGTGACCCACAGAGCCGGGAAGTGTTGTCCAGAGTGTTCCTCCCCTGCAGCAGAGTGCCAAGTTCAGAACAGGGTCTACAAGGTGAGATGCTTCCTTCTTATCTGGTACCTGTGTAAATCTTCAATTCTTAAGAAGACATCATCATATCTTGTAGTGCTGATGCCTGTACTCTACACAGCTCAGGGATTCACTGCAAGCCTTAAGCAGGTCCTGGTTGGTGATGTGTTCCATTGAATCTGAATATGCGCCTTCTGGATTTTGTCAAGTATGTGGTGTCTTCTTATCTGGTAGGTCTGAATAGGTTGAAAGATGTTTGAAAGACTGTGTGTTTTGTGTCACTCAGTTTTCCTGACAGGCCTGTATTTATTGTTTCTATGTACTTCCTGCAGGATGGTGAGAGTTGGGAGCTGGATCTCTGCCGACGCTGCAGCTGCCAACACGGCCAGGCGCAGTGTTACCACGAAACGTGCGCCCCCTGTCCACCGGGCACCAGAACTGCACATGTGCCCGGGGAGTGCTGCGGAGAATGCCAGCCAGGTAAGTGCGCCCCCTGTCCACAGGGCACCATAACTGCACATGTGCCCGGGGAGTGCTGCGGAGAATGCCAGCCAGGTAAGTGCGCCCCCTGTCCACCGGGCACCAGAACTGCACATGTACCCGGGGAGTGCTGCGGAGAATGCCAGCCAGGTAAGTGCGCCCCCTGTCCACAGGCACCAGAACTGCACATGTGCCCGGGGAGTGCTGCGGAGAATGCCAGCCAGGTAAGTGCGCCCCCTGTCCACCGGGCACCAGAATTGCACATGTGCCCGGGGAGTGCTGCGGAGAATGCCAGCCAGGTAAGTGCGCCCCCTGTCCACCGGGCACCAGAACTGCACATGTACCCGGGGAGTGCTGCAGAAAATGCCAGCCAGGTAAGTGCGCCCCCTGTCCACAGGGCACCATAACTGCACATGTACCTGGGGAGTGCTGCAGAAAATGCCAGCCAGGTAAGTGCGCCCCCTGTCCGCCGGGCACCAGAACTGCACATGTACCTGGGGAGTGCTGCGGAGAATGCCAGCCAGGTAAGTGCGCCCCCTGTCCGCCGGGCACCAGAATTGCACATGTACCCGGGGAGTGCTGCGGAGAATGCCAGCCAGGTAAGTGCGCCCCCTGTCCGCCGGGCACCAGAATTGCACATGTACCCGGGGAGTGCTGCGGAGAATGCCAGCCAGGTAAGTGCGCCCCCTGTCCGCCGGGCACCAGAATTGCACATGTACCCGGGGAGTGCTGCGGAGAATGCCAGCCAGGTAAGTGCGCCCCCTGTCCATTGGACACCAGAACTGCATTTATACCAGGAGAATTCTGAGGGTTGGACAGGTATAAGGAATGCGTTGATGAAGGTTAGACATCAAGGTAATAAGATGAACCAAAAAGCAGTTACTCAAGCAACTGGATATGATTTTGGAAATGGTCAGACGTTTCAGATAGCCATCCTGTGTCAAAATGGATAAAGTGTCACTGACGAAAGACACCGGATGGCTATCTAAAACATCTGACCGTTTCCAAAATCATGTCCAGTTGCTTGAGTAACTGCTTTTTGAGGTGAAAGTAATCCTTACACGCACACCTGTTCAAGTGTATAGTCTTAGATGCACAAGTAAGATCACCAGAAGACTGAGACGTTGTGTCTGTCCGCAGTCTCCTGCAGCGACTCCTGCGCCGCGTGTGACCACCAGAATTCCGCCTTCTGCACGTCCTGCCGGGACAGCAGCGCCCTCTTGCAGGACGGGCAGTGTGTGCAGGCCTGCAGTACCGCGCACTACCGCGCGGGGGAGCGCGTGTGCGGGCCGTGCCACCCGAGTTGCGGCAGCTGTACGGGACCCACGATACACCACTGCAGGACGTGTCCGCGGGGCCGACTGTTGAAGCACGGGCGGTGTGTGTCCGACTGCGGCGATGGGTTCTACACCCGGGGCACGGAATGTAGCGGTAGGTCACACTGTCTACATTTATTCTATATAATTGTGTATTATATTTGCAGTAACATTTTTCAAATAGAAGTACTGTAAATGCATTTAAGTTTGCGGGGATATTTAATTTCGCGGTAGCGGGAGAAAGGACTTGTTGCGATGGTTTCTCTTACTGCCATGGAAAAATGTTCACGGTGATTTTAAGTTTGTGGTAAAATGGCCACTGCGAAAACCGTTAACATTAAACCACCGCGAAAATTTCTGCATTCACAGTATGTAAAGAATTGTCGAACCTTCATAAGAAACTGAGACTGGGTGATAACTTAAATTATCACATGGACTTCTACTTCTCATATACTAGCTGGGATGGAATAACTCAAACGCACGTCAAGTGCGCTGCTGTCAATAATCAAATACTGAAATCAGAAGTTGGAATTGCTGTTAGTGTAACCATTGTTCGTTCCAAAGTGAAAGTGAATTTTTGAAAAAAATTTCAATGAAAGTAAAAGTGAAAGTTCCTATGTTCTATATCCAGCGTGCCACCCCAGCTGTGCCAGGTGTGCAGGTCCAGGTGAGAACACCTGCCTGGCCTGCCATGTGCTCCAGGTGTAACAATGTTCCTTTGTTCTGTGTCCAGCCTGCCATGCCAGCTGCGCCAGGTGTGCAGGACCAGGTGAGGACACCTGCCTGGCCTGCCAGGTGCTGTCCCAGGTGCTGAGAGACGGCAGGTGTGCGGACAGGTGTGGCAAGAAGCAGTACGTCAGGGACGGGAAGTGTCATGGTGAGCGATATCAACCTTGATTCTTCCGTAACTAAGTTTCAACAGGTCAGTTAATCAGTACAACAATTCAGCTATTTGTTAGACAGTTTAGAATTTTTTGTATACAAATATTGCACTAGTTTGTCTGCTGTCTTAGTCAGTGATTAACGTGTCTCCCCAACTTGTCCTGTTGTATTATGTAAGAATCCCTACAAGAATCCCTATGTGACAGGAAACTTTGTGTAGAAGAATAACAATGTTTAAACCTCTACATAAGAAAACTTTGTATGTTCAGCCATTAGTCCTAATCCTTCATCAATATTGATTCAATGTTTATTCAAATTAGAATGTTGAAGACAGTAAAGTATGCACAAAATGACAAATGAAAAATCTTGACATCCAGCCACAAGGTGTTAAAACAGAGGAGCCCTCCAGAACAAATTGTACTGTATGTATTTACTGTTTGTATCTTGTTGTGTGTAAGTAGTAGTATTAGTAGTAGTAGTGTGTAAGCACAAAAATGTGAGGTACAACTGTTGACTGTTCGCTCCACCCCAGACTGTGACGCCGGCTGCCTGACGTGTGCGCCGGACGCGCCGACCTGCGCCACCTGTCCCCGTCAGCAGGTATTGCACCAGGGGCGCTGCACACGCACCTGTCCGCAGGGCTTCTACCAGAACCAGCACGATTGCAGAGGTACTTGTGATGGTTTTATGCAAATTTTTTACAGAGACCCAAACTTATCAGAGTGTGATGTATACATAGGATGAAATAAATTGTCAGACTTCTGGCTTATTGTGGATCTGAATAAAATGAAAATGGAACCCTCCTGTTTCCTCTGTAGTGTGCCTCCTGTCCTTTGTGTGGCAATTTTACGACTGTGTAACTTCACAACTCTGTAACTTCACAACTCTGTAACTTCACAACTCTGTAACTTCACAACTCTGTAACTTCACAACTCTGTAACTTCACAACTCTGTAACTTCACAACTCTGTAACTTCACAACTCTGTAACTTCACAACTCTGTAACATCATAACTCCTGTATGTTCCCCCCACAGCGTGCCACCCGTCCTGCGTGCGGTGCCGTGGCCCCCAGCCCAACCAGTGTGTGTCAACTTTATATCTCTGTAACATTACAACTCTGTAACATTACAACTCTGTATGTTCCCCCACAGCGTGCCACCCGTCGTGTGTGCGGTGCCGCGGCCCCCAGCCCAACCAGTGTGCAGCAACTTTATAACTCTGTAACATCACTCTGTACCATTTTATTTATAACTCTGTTCCCCCTGTAGCATGCCACCCGTCCTGTGTGCGGTGCCGAGGCCCCCAGCCCAACCAGTGTGCGGCCTGTGGGCGCGACAAGGTGCTGTACAACGAGCAGTGCCTTCAGCAATGTCCCGCCGGGTTCATCGCGCAGCAGGGATCCTGTGAAGGTACATGCGGAGTTGGTGTGGAATGAATTGAAAAACATAGTCACTGCATGTGGCTTGGTAGAAAAAGTGTGTAAAGAATGGCAAATGTTTCCTTGAAGGTCCATCTGTGTCTGTAGAACATCCTGAAGCAAAGAGTGAACTGTAATTTCTATCAGAAAACGACTATTTGCGACTGTCCAAGTCTAGTCTTTGGCATTCTGGTGGATTGTCTTTTGTCATTTTATGCTAAAGACTGTATAAAATGAAATGCTAATTTTTGTGTTGGAAATAACAGTTCCCCATTGCTTCAGAATGGTTGATGTTATAATGTCATATGATATTTTCTAGACATTTCTAGTTCAGGATAAGTTCTGAGACTGTTGACACTCGAACTCCCTCCTATCCCAGCATGCCACATCAGCTGTCGCTCCTGCCGCGGCCCGCTCGACTCCGACTGTCTGTCCTGCTCCGCCGCCAGCGAGGTCATCCTCAGGTCAAGGGCAGCCAGAGGTCACCAACATGGCCGCTGTGTGGCCCAGTGTCCTCAAGGTCACTTCCTGGACCAGGAAGGAATTTGTCAAGGTCAGTTGTTTTTGTGACCTACAAACTATGACAATATCATCATCATGGGTGTGTTATTGATACTGTGTTACTATGGTTGTCTAACAGGTCTTGTGTTTCAGGTGTT
>NC_049981.1:33806017-33909831 GCF_000003815.2 Branchiostoma floridae
TTTATGTATGTATGTTTGTACTGACGTGTGTACTGATGTGTGTTGCAGCATGCCCCCCAGGCTGCCTGGAGTGCGCCATTGACGCCGGTGTGTTGCAGTGCACGCGCTGCAGGGATCCTTATATGGTGGTGCAGTTCGGAGAGTGCACCCAGGCCTGCGCTGACCAGTTCTACATCGATCCCGTCACTAGGGTGTGCAAAGGTGAGACTGTTACCATGGTTACCAGGGTGTGCAAAGGTGAGACTGTTACCATGGTTACCAGGGTGTGCAAAGGTGAGACTGTTACCATGGTTACCGGGGTGTGCAAAGGTGAGACTGTTACCATGGTTACCAGGGTGTGCAAATTTGAGACTGTTGCTATGGTTATCAGGTAGTGCAAAGGTGAGGCTGCAGTGTAGTAGATATAACTAACTACACTAAGCCTTTTAAAGATTATTGTTTGTAGTAAGACTAGGGTTGTTTATGACAACTTTTTGTTGTTCCCACCAGAGTGTGATTGGAGCTGTAACTCGTGTGTCGGCCCCACCAAGGCGGACTGTGTCCAGTGCATGGGTCACATGACGCTGCAAAACGGCACGTGTGTGGAGGAGTGCACCATGGGATACTTCCCTGCCGGCCAGGAATGTGCCAGTAAGTACGCCGGCCAGACGTCAATGGCTGCAGAATGTGATGTAAATATGTTTCTGTAATGGGCACAAAGTTTTCTAAATACTTCCAGCATTGATGCAATTTCCTGTATGTATTATATGTGCAGAAATTTTGCAATACTTGACAAGTATATTTTGCAGCTTAATTTTGCCAAAGTTTCATGGAAGCCCCAAAGACTTTTGTACTGATGAAGGGAACAGATGGTCGTCGAAACGTTTACGGAAGAATTAAAAGAAGATGTGTAACGAAGAAGACTTTGTTCAAAAGACTTTTTGATGTCTGCAAATTTAGTAAGACATGCCTTCTCCTTCCCAGGATGCCCAGACAGGTGTTTCACCTGCAGCAGCGGACACACCTGTATGGAATGTGCCCCGCCTCACCTGCTGAAGCATGACAGGTGTGTGCAGGACTGCGGCTGGGGATACTACGCTGACTTCTCCTCACACAGGTGTATAGGTGAGTCCCACAGGTGTATAGGTGAGTCACACAGGTGTATAGGTAAGTCACACAGGTGTATAGGTGAGTCCCACAGGTGTATAGGTAAGTCACACAGGTGTATAGGTAAGTCACACAGGTGTATAGGTAAGTCACACAGGTGTATAGGTAAGTCACACAGGTGTATAGGTAAGTCACACAGGTGTATAGGTAAGTCACACAGGTGTATAGGTGAGTCCCACAGGTGTATAGGTAAGTCCCACAGGTGTATAGGTAAGTCCCACAGGTGTATAGGTGAGTCCCACAGGTGTATAGGTAAGTCACACATGTGTATAGGTAAGTCACACAGGTGTATAGGTGAGTCACACAGGTGTATAGGTGAGTTACACAGGTGTAAAGGTGAGTCACACAGGTGTATAGGTGAGTTACACAGGTGTAGAGGTGAGTCACACAGGTGTAGAGGTGAGCTGGTGTTGAATCATCGTCCTGTGTGCATCTCCTCCTAATAGTTGTCATTTAGATGTTCATGACATGTGCTGATGTGTGATGTGTGTGTGTGTGTTATGATGTTGATGATGATGATGATGATGATGATGTTGCCATTCTCCCCCCCAGACTGCCCTGCATCCTGCCCGGAGTGTGTGTATAAGTGTTCATGTGCTGATGTTTGTGTATGTATGTATGTATGTATGTATGTATGCGTGTGTGATGATGATGATGTTGACACTGCTGTTCTCCCCCCAGACTGCCCGGCGTCCTGCCTGGAGTGTGCCGACCCCTCCCGCTGCCTCACCTGCAGGGCAGGTACCTACCTCCAGGGGGCGCTGTGTGTGCCGGACTGTGGGGCTGGGTTCTACCAGGATGAGGAGGAGTTCCGATGTGAAGGTATGGACGGAACGTCGGAGCGAAATACCGGCTTGAAACAATAAAATCTGGTCTGTGTGGACAGATGGTCAGTATAGACAGGATTCTCAATGCTTGTGTCAATGGGGAAATATGATCTAAGAGAACACCCAAAGTGTCGACATTTAAATTGGTGGTCTGTATTCCTAGGTAGTTGCTATCCAGGTTTGGCTGTACAGTCACACATTAAACTGGACCAGGCCTAGAAAAGCATTAATTGTTATGAATATGATGCTGCTGATTTTTATTAGTTAAGATCACTGTAAAAGTAACAAGAAGATAACTGGAACAAAATGTTTAAAAGGGTCCAAGGGTTAAGAAATTCAATGTGTATTGTTGATTATTTAGTTTATTGTTTATTATTGCACAATAAAGAAAGAAAAACATTTAAAAAAAAAGGAAACCATAACCATACAAACTGAGGATGGCTGGGAAGTTGAAAGCGTTATAATAATAAAATGGCCACCCTGCAGGAAAATAACAATAAAATGTTTAACAGTAAGTTCCTAATTTATATAAGTCCCTAGATTTGAGCAAGGGCTAGAGAGGCAGATTGGCATCACACACACATACATACAGAAATGTGTGGGAGGAATTTTGACCATTGTTGAACCCTTTTTTTACAGCTAACCGCCACCCGCCGGTTCTCCTGGTGAACGGTTCTCTCGTCTGCGAGATCGGCGCGTCGCTCGTCCTCTCCCCGTCATTCCTCGGCGCCAGCGATCCCGACACGGACCCCGCCAAACTCACGTTCCACGTGGCGAGCCCTCCGACCAATGGGAAGCTGCTGGTGACGAGGGAGGGGCTTGACCGTGAGCTCGCTGCTGGCGGAACATTTTCGTACGCAGAGTTAACGGCAGGTCTGTATCGGTGTTACGTTACTCAGCTGGAACACAGCCTTGTAGATACCCTGCAAAGAATGGTTACACTGTACATGTACATTGTATGTTACATCAAATTATGATTTATTGGAGCAAAGTTCATACAGTAAGCATGTATTTAAGATTTTGTAGTAATTTTACCCTGCAATAGTTAAAGCTTTTGAAAGTGAACTATCAAATTGTGACTCATCAATTTGAGGCTAGTATTATTATGATGATATTAGTAGAGTTGACCTATTCCTCAGCTAACCTGTATTTTTCTTACTGCAGTCATTCCTTTGTCAGACATAAGGAACTGCAAAAAGTTCCCAGTTAGAGCTTTTTTTCAGGATGTCTCCCAAACCGGCTTCGCCGTGTGGCTTCTTCTCTGGCCAAAAGTTGATGACGCAAGTACATGATTGTACAGGTTTGGTGCAGTTGTGCACAAAGTAGTATGGGTAAAGGGGTTAAGTCAGGGTAAGGGGGTGAAGTCTGCCATCTCTGATAGCCTTTCGTATGTCCTGCCCAGGTCTGGTGCAGTTCCAGCACCTTCGCAGTCAGCCCATGCAGGGAACCGTCTCGCTGAAGGTGTCGGACCGGCAGCTGGTGTCGGTACCGGTGCAGGTGGACATCCGGGCGGTGTCGCAGGCGCCGCCGCATCTCGTCAGGAACACGCCGCTCGTAGTGGAGGAGGGCGGGGCAGGAGAAATCTCCACGGCAACCAACCTGGAGATCGATGATGAGGATAACCCTGAGGATGTGGTCATCACGAGAGTGCAAGGTGGGAACACAAGTCATTACATCCGTTTGTTTGTTATTTATTCATAAAGGTGTGTAGGGCTTCAGACTTTATTTGGATCTGCAAGTAGCTTCCTTTCCGTCAGCTATCCTCCCGGGCTCCTATGGATGTAGGACATTAGTGCATGGCAGCTACACAATCACAGGTTGGTATATCGCAGGTTAACAATGTTCTTAATATACAACCAGACAATAGCCTGACAACATTTCACCGTCTGTCATTTTCCTCTGGCAAAACTTACTTTCTTCCTAATGTAGCAAGGTGCAGCCGCTGCAGGATGACGGAAGCGTTGACAGTCACTGAAAAGTTTGTTACGTATTGTGTGTATGTAGTAGTAGTATCCTGTATGTAAACAACATCAATACAGCCATCAATAAAGTCCATTTTCTATGGACAAAGAAAGATTTGCAATTTATTCATTGTTGAAGAGTGGATTAAATTTTGTCCCCTCCACCTGATGCAGTTTATTCATGGTCGTTAAATGATGAAATATGACACCCCTACTCCACCTGACAGGCCCCGCCCACGGACATCTCGCTAGCCGCAACAATCAGCAACTCGACACCTTCACACTGGCAGAATTGCATGCTGGGAACGTCCGGTACGTCCACGACGGGAGCGAGACACAGAGCGACGTCATTCTGCTGCAGGTTTCCGACGGCTTCAACCTGGAGAACGTGCTTTTCAACATCCAGATCAGACCTCAGGTACTCGTGCTATCCATGAACCTAACCTAACCCAGCCCTAACCCTAACCCCAACCCAACCTGGAGAATGTGCTTTTCAACATCCAGATCAGACCTCAGGTACAGAACTGTTTTTGCCTAACTCTAACTCTAACCCCAACCCCAACCCCAACCCAACCCTAACCCCAACCCAACCTGGAGAACATGCTTTTCAACATCCAGATCAGACCTCAGGTACTCATCCTATCCAAAAACCCTCACACAACCCTAACCCCAACTCGTACCCAAACCCCCAGCCCTAACCCTAACCCCAACCCTAACCCTAACCCAGCCTGGAGAATGTACTTTTCAGCATCCAGACAGCAGGTACAGAACTGCATACTACTAGTATGCTTTTTGGTGTGTCAGGTTGTGTGCACCTGGTTGGCTTAACAGTCACCCCTGTGTATTACTGATGTAGTGAAGTTTGGGATGTACCATTTTTGTTCCTCAGGACAACAGTGGTCCGCTGCTGCTGGCCAACACGGTGGCCCACGTCCAGGAGGGCCAGATGGTCCAGATCACATCCAACATGCTCCAGGCAACGGACGTGGACACGCCCGACAACCAGCTGGTGTACAGGCTGACTCCGCCCGCTGGCAACCCACAGCAGGGTAGGTCTGGCTTGTTACTAGGGACACACCTAGCAACCCACAGCAGGGTAGGTCTTGCTTGTTACTAGGGACACACCTGGCAACCCACAGCAGGGTAGGTCTGGCTTGTTACTAGGGACACACCCAGCAACCCACAGCAGGGTAGGTCTGGCTTGTTACTAGGGACACACCCAGCAACCCACAGCAGGGTAGGTCTGGCTTGTTACTAGGGACACACCCAGCAACCCACAGCAGGGTAGGTCTGGCTTGTTACTAGGGACACACCCAGCAACCCACAGCAGGGTAGGTCTGGCTTGTTACTAGGGACACACCCAGCAACCCACAGCAGGGTAGGTCTGGCTTGTTTCTAGGGACACACCCAGCAACCCACAGCAGGGTAGGTCTGGCTTGTTACTAGGGACACACCCAGCAACCCACAGCAGGGTAGGTCTGGCTTGTTACTAGGGCAGGGTAGGTCTGGCTTGTTACTAGGGACACACCCAGCAACCCACAGCAGGGTAGGTCTGGCTTGTTACTAGGGACACACCCAGCAACCCACAGCAGGGTAGGTCTGGCTTGTTACTAGGGACACACCCAGCAACCCACAGCAGGGCAGGTCTGGCTTGTTACTAGGGACACACCCAGCAACCCACAGCAGGGTAGGTCAGTAATAGACCGTGAGTGGATAGTTAGTCAGACCTGGCTGTATGTTATGGTAGACTGATCGATGATAGATGAAAAGTGCCTCCCAACATTGACCAGTACCCATCCTGTTCCCCAGGAGAGCTGCTTCTGGTGCTCCCCGTGCTCGCGGACGGGCCGCCGTCTGGCTGGCAGTCGTCGGAGGGGGGGCACATGGAGACCAAGGTCAGCCAGTTCCGCCAGACTGACATTGACCAAGGTCACCTCTGGTACCGCCACTCCGGCAGCGAGACGACTCGAGACTTCTTCAAGTTCCAGGTGAAAAACTACCCTTTTCCCTTGCGCATACAGAATAGGGAGCAGTTTGCTTTTTCTTCCGTTTGCAGCTTGTACTCTAAATATCTAATTGTCGGGTTTAATGTACAATCATGTAACTTTAACTTCGTTTGGAAATGCAACAATGATCCATTCTGTGAGTTGTGCCATTGTCACTCTGATGAACGTACAGATTCTCCCTACCAATGCTGGAAACTGTGTTGCACACAGGTGACTGACTCAGCTGAACCACCCAACCTGCTGGAGGATCAGGAGTTCAACATCCAGATTCTCCCCTCTAACGACGAACCCCCGCGGGTGGCTCCTGGAGTTGCCTTACCACTGGGGATTACGGTACAACATAAAAATTTTTTTTTATCTTCTAGCAAAATGGGCATCTTTAGAGCAAAAATGCTGGCTTTAAGTAAACACGAAAACATGTTTTAGTATGCTTCATGTACATGTAGGTTTAAATGCTATATTTACTCAGCAAAGCTTGAACAAGTCACCAGATTCTGATTAAGATTTTATTGTTCCATTGACATACATGTAGCAGATAACATTATATGAATCGAATCAATATTGCCTGAATTGCATCATTAGTTTTAAACATCTGCACCCAAATTCAGGTATATACATTTGTACACTCAGAATAAAGTTAATTGTTAGTTTTGAGCCAAAGTTAGTTGTTCACCCAGCTTGACCTGACCTTTACTCTGTGACCCCCAGGCCATTGCTGACCAGATCACCACCATCACACCCGCCCACCTGGCCTACATCGACCTTGACTCCGAGGCGCGTGACCTTCAGTACGAGGTGACGAAGACGTTCCCGACGGAGTTCGGAATGCTCGAGCACGCGGACCGGCCGTACGTGCCGCTGCAGCGCTTCACACAGGCCGAGCTCGAGGCTGGCAAGGTCATCTACCGACCCGCGCCCAGGAGCGCCACGCCCGGGTCATCCAGCCTCATGTTCCAAGGTCAGCCAAGGGCATTGCTTATAAACAATGCATTATGGGTTATCCAGGGTTAAGGGTTAGATCCAGTAAGGTCATCTACTGACCCGCGCCCAGGAGCTTTGGGCCGGGGTCATCCAGCCTCATGTTCCAAGGTCAGCCAAGGGCAAATCAACAGGGCATTATGGGTTATCCGGGGTTAAGGCTTAGAGTCAGATGTGGGGCCGCGTAGCACAGTGGTAGTGTATTCGGCCCGTGACCGAGAGGTCGCCGGTTCGAATCCGCCTGCCATGTTGCCGGTCTTGTGCCCTTGGGAAAGGCACTTTACACGACTTTCCTCACTTTACTCAAGTGAAAATGAGTCGTCCCTCGGATAGGACGTTAAATGGAGGTCCCGTGTTTGGGGAGAGCCACACCCCGGGCATGTAAAAGAACCCGCCACATGTGCGATGGTGCGATGTTAGCGGATCAAACCATTCCGGCCAAAATGGGGTAGGGAATTTCCCGAGCAGCCTCGTAACCCCTGCTTCGCCTATTGAGTCAGTGAAGTCAAGCTTGCTTAAGCTTGATGTTTCTGACTTAGGGAGAAGAGATGCTGCTACAGTTATCACTATGGGCCGCTCTTCATCACCATGATGGTAACATCAGGCCCTACGAACCTGATTTAGAAAACAAAAAAAAAGATGAGCCTTTGGTCAGATTAGTCATCATGACTCAAAGTAGTGATTGAATTGTTGTATTGAAACCTAGTGTGAAGCATTTTGACAATTGGTCAATATGTTAATGCTACAGTTAAAGAGTGTTCTATAGGTATAGAGTAGGTATAGAGTGTCTTGCACGGAAAAGGATAAAGGAGTGAGTGGTCCGACTGTCTGTAATTCTGAATGTTTGCCATTTCCAGGGGCGAGACCTGCTCAGAGAGACAAGTCCTTCCAGTTCGCCTTCACAGGTACATACATACTTACATCATCCTGGTACATTGTTTCCTTCAGATAACTGTACAGTGTTTTACTGTTACAGGTACATTACAACATACATAATGCTTTTTGTCTCCTATTTACAAACATAACGCTTGTTGTTTCCTATTCCTGGTATTTCAAACTAACGCACATATTTATATCCATAAAGTCAAGGTGGCATGGAGTACATGTAGATTGATTTGAAGTCAATTTTATTTCAAAAACCTCACATTTCTTCTATCTCCATTCTCCTGTGTGACCTTTGAACCTTTTGTCCCAGTTTCCGACGGGGTGAACACCCTCCCGGCGCAGCCCTTCATCATCAGGGTCGTTTCCGACGGCAACGCCCCGCCCAGATTCAGCAGCCCCAACAGTGTCATCAAGGTCACACAGGTAAGGTCACTCACATGTACTGTTAGTTGTAGTGAGTGTCATAAACGTATACATAGTCTGCATGGTCCAAAGCATAGTTTGGACTCAGGTTTGTTGTGTATCATCTGACTTGCACTGTTTGCTTTTATTGTCCAAGAGATACATACTTTTGTATATGGTAACTGTCCAAATTAAATTTTACATCCAGTTGAGAATACAATGTCATGTAGCCTTGTGTAAGGTTGACTGGGCTGATGCAATGCAGAGTAGGTAAAATTTCACTTCATCCTTGCTCTCTCTGTTCCTGCATTGTTTACCCCCTATGATGTACCCCAGGGAGGAACAGTGCCGGTGGGTATGGAGCAGCTGGCAGTAACCGACGCCGACACGCCGCTGTCCGAGCTGCGCTTCACGCTGAAACAGGCGCCCATGATGGGCAAGGTCATCCAGAAGGACGGGAACAGGCAGGAGGTCCTCAGGGAAGGTCAGTAAGGGTCAGGGGTAAAGGTCAGAATTGTTAGGGTCCTGAATCATTTTTGATGCCTTTGCAGATATTGACAGCAACATGTTTCAATATGTGAACTGTGGGTCTTTGTTTGGGGTAGAGGTTACAGGGGTAAAGGTTATTGGGTAAAGGTTATGGATCAGGACCCCCTGAATAGGCTCTCAGCTTCTCCATGCTGCATCTTTTTTATGAAAGACATAAAAAGTAACACATTTCATTAGCTTAGCTTGGGTCAGAGGTTAAGCTGGGGTAAAGTATCGCTTGGGTCAGGGGTTAAGTTGGGGAAAAGGTTCAAAGGTAAAAGTTGTAGGTCAGGAAAGTGTGACCCCTGAACTTTCTCTTTGCCTCAACAGCAAGACATAGTTAGCTTGGGTCAGGGTTTAAAGTTTAAAGGTTCAAGGGTAAAGGTTATGGGTCAGGTTGGTGTGACCTCTGAACTTTCTCTCTGCCTCCCCAGGCTACATCTTCAGCCTGCAGGACATCGACAGGAACATGTTCCACTACGTGCACGACGGATTCAAGGGCGGCTCCGACCAGTTCCAGGTCTCCGTTAGCGACGGCTCGTCTGTCGTCACGGCAACCATATCTGTCTCTGTGATGCAGGTAGGAACTGTTGCTAGATAACGATGAGATGTCTGAATCGGGTGATTAACAAAAAGCAAAACATACATTCTATGACAAGTTAGAACGTTGGTTCAACATATCTTTGAGAAAAAAACATGACTTTTCCTGTAACCGGAAGTGTTACATGTCTTGAATACATAGCAATGAAATACTTTTCTTGACGATGTACCTACTGTTTGCAGGTTGCGCAGACAGGTCCTGTGAAAGGTCCCTCGGCGACCTTGACCCTGAGTGTTCCTGAACTTGGCAGTTCCACCCTGAGTCGGGACAGCCTGTTCTACAGCACAGACAGCAGCGCCCCCATCAGCTACAGGCTCGAGTCGGAACTGCAGCAGGGGCAGCTGGAGAGGCGGTGGGCAGACGGAAGCTACCAGGCACTGGGGAGGGGGGCGACCTTCACACAGGAGCAGGTCAACAGTTTCAACATCAGGTGGGTCAAAGGGCAACAGTTACCAGGCACTGGGGAGGGGGGCGACCTTCACACAGGACCTGGTCAACAGTTTCAGTATCAGGTGGGTCAAATGTCAACAGTTTCCAGTCACTGGGGAGGGGGGCGACCTAATCACACAGGAGCAGGTCAACAGTTTCAGGGTCAGAGGTCATGATGAATTGGAGCATAGGGGTCAAAGGTGATTAACGGTACTATTATTAGTTTGATGTTTCCTGTGGTAGTTGACTGCATCACTAGAAAACCCTGAAGGTTATGTTGAAGACACAAGAAGAGCCTGAAGTGAAGGTCATCTCCTGCCTGTTCCAGGTACACGTCGCTGGCGGAGGTCGGGGACCAGCCCGTCTCTGAGGTCATCTTCTTCAGCGTGGAGGACACGGAAGGTCATAGGTTACCCAACCAGGTGCTGAGCGTCACGGTCTCCCCGGACAACAACCAGCCGCCGGTGGTCAACGTGGGGAAAGGGCTGGAGGTCAGGACGCAGTTTACATGTTTTATATGTTATAAAAAATACACTATAACATATGAAAGTAAAAAGGATTTGTACAATAAATGCTCTATATCTACATTGCAGTTACCAGATGTACAAATTAACTACATCCAATGATGTAATCTTTATCTTTATTATATTTTGTCTGACCCTTTGGTCTTTTTTCCCTCTTGACCTCTATGAGAAGCGGCGTGCAGGTCGATTTGAGCTTTCATGAATAAACATTAAGGGTTAAACAAGCAAACAGTTTGTATTTCCTCTTTTGAGCCGATTATATTAACAGTTGCATGTCACAGTTGTTCTTCAATGTTGAAAAAAATAAAAAAGAGGAAAAATATTGTCATCCGTAAAGAGTTTAATGTGTGAAAACTTCATACTGGTATAACCTCACCTGGCGTCCTGCAGGTGTTTGAAGGTGGGCGGGCCCTGCTGACGTCACAGGACATCGTTGCCATGGACGCAGACACGCCCAAATCTGAGCTGATCGTTCGCGTGGACACCCCGCCCAGTTTTGGTTACCTGGAAAACACCAAGCAACGTAGGTTCTAGGCATTCTGTAGAAAACCAAACAACATACATTAGGTTCTTTCAATATATATTCTATATTTCCTCAGCAGAAGGTTGTTATGTAACACCGAGTTCTGTAATGATCTATATTCCCCCAGCGGAAGGTTCTGTAATGTTCTATGTGTCCGCAGCAGAAGGTTCTGTAATGTTCTATGTGTCCGCAGCAGAAGGTTCTGTAATGTTCTATGTGTCCGCAGCAGAAGGTTCTGTAATGTTCTATGTGTCCCCAGTGGAAGGTTCTGTAATGTTCTATGTGTCCCCAGTGGAAGGTTCTGTAATGTTCTATGTGTCCCCAGCGGAAGGTTCTGTAATGTTCTATGTGTCCCCAGCGGAAGGTTCTGTAATGTTCTATGTGTCCCCAGCGGAAGGTTCTGTAATGTTCTATGTGTCCCCAGCGGAAGGTTCTGTAATGTTCTATGTGTCCCCAGCGGAAGGATCCCAGACCACGATGGCGGGCCTCCCCATCACCCAGTTCAGCATGCAGGACCTGCTGGACGGAGCGGTGCACTACGTACAGAACCTGCACCGCAACCTGGAGCCCGTCTGGGATGGCTTCCTCTTCCACGTCACTGACGGGACCAACGATTCACCCACCTACCGCTTCAACATCTCCATACAGGTGGGTACATCACCGTGGTAACCAACATCTCCGTATAGGTGGGTACATCGCCATGGTAACCAACATCTCCGTACAGGTGGGTACATCACCATGGTAACCGACATCTCCATACAGGTGGGTACATCACCATGGTAACCAACCAGTCCCCCACCTACCGCTTCAACATCTCCATACAGGTGGGTACATCACCATGGTAACCAACATCTCCGTACAGGTGGGTACATCACCATGGTAACCAACATCTCCATACAGGTGGGTACATCACCATGGTAACCAACATCTCCATACAGGTGGGTACATCACCATGGTAACCAACATCTCCGTACAGGTGGGTACATCACCATGGTAACCAACCAGTCACCCACCTACCGCTTCAACATCTCCATACAGGTGGGTACATCACCATGGTAACCAACACTTCACCCACCTACCGCTTCAACATCTCCATACAGGTGGGTACATCACCATGGTAACCAACATCTCCGTACAGGTGGGTACATCACCATGGTAACCAACCAGTGTTCCAGCTGACCTTTGACATCACCATGGTAACCAGGGTTTGTTGTGTTCCAGCTGACCAATGACGAGCAGCCTGTGATGCTGATGGAGAAGGTTGTTTGCCCGGAAGGTCACGGCGCCATGGTAACGAACGTCTCGCTGTACGCACACGACATGGACACGCCCGACCAGGAGCTGACCTTCAGGGTCAGGAAGCTGCCGCAACACGGTGAGTAGGGTCAGGGGTCAAAGGGTAGTAGCCAGGGTATACCTAGGTGTCATAGGTTAGGGGTCAGATTACTACTCCTCATCAGGTGTTGTTTGTTCTGACAGGAAACTTGAGGAAGAGGCAGTTTCCAGACCAAGCCATGCAGGAAGGTTCCATTCTGCCCGTGGGGGCCAGCTTTTCTTACCAGGTCAGTATTATAATTATATATAGGGGAGGGGCTCTCTTTACTGGTAGGCTTGAAGCTTTATATCTTGAAGTGGAACTCCTCTTAAAGTATCTGGAGTCACCAGTGGGGAGCAGTACAGGTTTGCTTTACGTGTAGAACAGAAAGATTCTCATGAGGATTTTACCATGGTTGATATTGACCAAAGGAGGCCATATGATATACAGAACAGAAAGATTCTCATAAACATGCCTTGGAGTGGAGATTGTGCCACTGTAAGGATTCTGCCCCAAACGTGGGCTTCTCTTCATGACCTTTACTTACCTTCAGGACGTCCTTGATGAGCTGATCTGCTACATCCACGACGGCAGCGAGACCCAATCAGACGAGTTTGCCGTGACCTTGACCGACGGGCAGTTCACGGAGGAGGGGAGGATCAAGGTCGCTGTCGGGCTGCTGAACGATGAGGCGCCGCGGGTCACCATCAACCGCGGGCTGCAGCTGCCCGCTGGTACGGAACATCTACTGTTTGTTTATTGTTTGCTTACTCTTTAAACTAAATAAACAAAACACGGGACCTCCATTTAATGTCCTGCTGTTGTCATCAAGACAACTTTGCTACAGAGTTTTTCCACTGAAGATTCACTTCTGTACACCTACTGGACGCCTTAGAAAAGAAGTCAATTTTGGATTTTATTACTGACCTATAGGCCTATCATACACTGACCTTTACACCCTGACTTTTGCCCCCAGGCACCTCTGCAGTCATCACCAGGTCGATTCTGAGGGGCACAGACGTGGACTCCGACCAGCACAAGCTGACCTTTACCCTGACCTCCAACCCGACCCTGGGTGAACTGCAGCTGAGGACGGACGGGCAGTTCATGGCAGTGTTGGCAGGGGGCGCCATCAGCGAGTTCTCACAGGACGATATTGACAATGGTACGTGTCGTGTTACTGTTAAGAAATCTCCATTGAGCCAAGGATGTTGTCATCACTGAAGATAGACTTAGCAGTGGAGTCCACCAGAAGATGAAAGTAATGTAGTCTTGGTGAACGTTTAACCAACTGGATGGCAGGTGTAGATTGTTTGAGGTCTGTTGGAGTGCATGCAAAAGGGCTGAACTATTGAGGTAAATCTGCAGATTACATCATTGTGATTTGCTCCAACAGGAGATTTGCGTTACGAGCACAGCCCGGGCGAGCCCAGCGGATCCACAGCCTTCAAGTTCAACCTGATTGACACGGAGGGGAACAAGATGATCGACCAGACTTTCCTCATCACTGTCACAGGTGGGACACTGTTCTTAGGTTGCACACCTGTTACTGCTATAATAAGTACGACAAAGAGAGAGAGAGAGGAATGTTTACAATGTCTTAAACTTGTTTTCAGGTAGAAAATATCTTTGTCCTCACTAAGGCGTTTATTGTTGTGCGAGGGTTAGACCTGTTTGCTCATGTGGGGCTTGATGGCAGCTCACCAGCAGTCTCTGTCTTTTGGGTAATGGCACTGTGTAGGTTGGGGATGTAAAAATCTACCATTGTGTTGTCAATCTCTTTCTGACTTTTTTTCCCTCTGTCGTTATTGTGGTGATCTTCCTGGGAAGTGGGATAAGTGGGAAGCTTATCCTCCTCCATTCTCTGGAAGTGGCTGTACCATTCTAGTCCTTCTTATGCCATTGGCAATAGAGAGGCTGATACTCAGTCACAATGAAAATGGCAATACAGTTCAGTTATTTTACCCTGTTTTCATGCTGCTTCTGTGCTGTTTTGCAGAGGACTACCTGCCTCCGTCTGTCGTGGCCAACAAGGGGCTGGTTCTGAACGAAGGTGCTTCCAAGAAGATCACCACCAACCTGCTGTCGGCAACGGACGCGGACAGCGAGCCGGCCGACCTGGTGTTCACGGTAACGGCGGAACCGCGCTGGGGTCACCTCGAGCACGCGGCCGTCCCCGGCGCGCCGGTCACGACCTTCACACAAAAGGACCTGGCAGCCCATAATATCCTGTACATCCACACCAGCGAGGAGGAGGAGCACATGGACAGTTTCACTTTCACTGTCTCAGATGGCAAGAACCAGGTAGGCGCACACTTTCACTTTTAGAGAGTAGGGGTCTGACCTAGGGGTTGGTTGTACGGAGCATCAGCATCAGCTAGCTATAAACATGTTGGTTGTGTACAAAGGACGTTATCCACAGTTAGACACTCCAGTCAAACAGTCTGGAGTACAAAGCAGATTTCTCATCCTCCCCCTACTGATGCCCACAGGTGAGCCAGACCTTCTACATCACCATCCTGCCGGTGGATGATGCGGTTCCCATGGTGACCAGCTTGGGGCTGCGGGTGCAGGAGGGCGTCCGTAAAACCATCACAGAGTTCGAGCTGAAGGCAGAGGATGCCGATACAAAGGTGTGTTCGGACATTCATGTAAAATGGTTCAAGAGCACCTTATTGGTCATTGTTTCCTTATCAGTATTTCGTTTACATGACGGTCTTGAATTTTTTTTACCATTATGTTTTTTTCTGTGTGTGTACATTCATGGAGAAAGGTACAAATTTAAGACTGCATCTAAGTTAAAATGATCCCTAGTTTTATTTTTTGATCTGCATTTTGTTACAGAATGTGCTTATTTTTCCTATTAGAGAGCTACACATGTACATGCACGTGTACTCTTGTGCTGTATTACGATACAGTCTGTGAAAGTTGTTGGATAATCGTCCCCCCTCCCCATACAGGAACAGCAGGTGATGTTCACCATCACCCGCCCGCCCTACCACGGCAAGGTCGAGATGACCTCTAACGAGGTCACATACCGCCGCGTGTCAAAGTTCACCATGACGGACATCTACGAGAACCGGATCAGCTACAACCACGACGGCAGCAACACACAGGAGGACAGCTTCGAGTTCGCGGTTTCCGACGGAACAAACCCCGACTTCACGGTCGAACTGGACGGGCGGGTTGTCACGACGACTGCACCACAGGTGGGGAAGGCCGTTTACATTACGGTTGGGTCATTTTTAATTTTGGTGGTCGTTTCTGGCTGTCAAAGGCTTCCCCGTTCCAGGGCGGAAATTTGCTTGTTTGGACGAACGAAAAGTTCATGTCAACCGTCCAAGCTATCAAAATTTCTTTTGGAGAACCTTTGTGGGCAGGTAAACTGCCCCTATGGCTAGAAGCTATGGAACTGAGTGAGAGAGATAATGAGTGAGCATTTGTTCATGATCACTAATAACACTGTGTTTATGTTCCCCCTTCAGACCTTCCAAATGGGGAGGTGTAAGGGGTTTGTGTAGTTACAGGTGGATTGTTATCACCAATAACAGTGTTTTTGTATCCCCCATCAGACCTTCCAAATGGGGAGGTGTAAGGGGTTTGTGTAGTTACAGGTGGATTGTTATCACCAATAACAGTGTTTTTGTATCCCCCATCAGACCTTCCCGATCGAGATCCTGCCTGTGGATGACGGCACGCCGCGGATCGTCTCCAACCTCGGTCTGCAGTACCTGGAGTATGTGGATGGGAAGGTGAGATGTCAATCAATCAATCAATCAATCAGTCAATCAATCAATAAATCAATACATGTAGTATGAGGACAGGAAGGTGAGAGCTGTCTGTCAGTCAATCAATCAATCAAACAGTCAATCAATCAGTCAATCAATCAATCAATCAATACTTGTTGTATGAGGACGGGAAGGTGAGAGCTGTCTGTCAGTCAATCAATCAATCAGTCAATCAATCAGTCAATCAACCAATCAATACCTGTAATATGAGGACGGGAAGGCGAGAGCTGTCTGTCAGTCAATCAATCAATCAATCAATCAGTCATTATCAATCAGTCAATCAGTACCTGTAGTATGTGGAAGCGAAGGTGGAAGCTGTCAATCAATCAATCAATCGGCACCAGAATATGTGGATGGGAACTCATCCAAACTATCAATCAATCATTGAATCAAACATTCAACACCTTGAGTATAGGCGAATGGAAAGCTTAGATGAGGATTGCTGTAAGGTACAGTAGTAGTTTCCTGTGCCATATTTATCATGCTAAGCCTTTGCTTACACAATCTCTCGCTGGCTGGGGTTAATGACCCCCTCCCCAAGAGGCGGCAACTGTAGGGCCGTTACTAGCGCGATTTTAGTCAGGCCACATGATTATCAGTCTGTAAAATGTGATTTGTACCTTTGAATAGACTGTGTTGTACAGAATATGGATATAAGCAAGGAAAAGTTGTAGATATAATGGCAACTAACTAAACATCAAATTGGATACTTTAAGGTGCTTAAGGTTAAGGCAGGGCTACATTTAAACTTTTGTTTATTTCAGGCCATGAATATCATCAGCAAACGGGACCTGAAAACCACCGACCCGGACACAAAGGACAGTCAGCTGGTGTACACGGTGACCTCACCACCTAAACATGGCCGCCTGGAGACCGTGGCACAACCGGGCACTCCTGTGTCCACCTTCACACAGGGTAAGTTCAGTGTGGGTCGTCTGGGAACGAGGTGAGAGTGGAGACCATCAGGAGCACACAACTTTGCTGTGTCGGCACTTGCTTCTGTTAACTCAAACCGGATAAGCTGGTGTGTTACACCGAAGGGCGGTTATGCTGGCTATATAGATACAGATACAGAAGCTGGTGTGTTACGCCGAAGGGTGGTTATACTGGCTATATAGATACAGATACAGAAGCTGGTGTGTTACGCCGAAGGGTGGTTATACCGGCTATATAGATACAGATACAGAAGCTGGTGTGTTACGCCGAAGGGCGGTTATACCGGCTATATAGATACAGATACAGAAGCTGGTGTGTTGCGCTGAAGGGCGGTTATACTGGCTATATCGATACACTACAGATATATGATGGGTAGCAGGGAAAATATTTTTGCTTTTTCAGCTCAACAGTCTTAATGAAAGTTTGTGTTTTTCAAGAACTTTGTACTAACGATTACAACATGATTTTCCAGTTTGCTGTATTACTGTATTCTTTTTCATAAGCATTTCGATACGGTAAGAATTGATGAATGATACTAGTAGTTATGGTAGCAATGACTGATCTCAATACTTGCACAAAAATCTGGTTTATATCAATGAAAGGATAAAACAGATGTCAGGTGGTAGTTACAATCACATGGCAGCAATGACTTTGATGAATGAAATGTTGCCATTTGCAGAGGAGGTAAACGTTGGGATCGTGCGGTACGTTCTGGACGACGATGTGACGGGGAAAACCAGCGACCGGTTCATGTTCGAAGTGGCGGACAGCAAACCCAACGTCGTCAAGGGCAACGTGTTCCGGATCCGCTGGTCGCTGCTCAGCTTCGAGCACGTCGCGTACAACGTGAGCGAAACGGGAGGAACCGTCAGTGTCACGGTCAAGAGAACAGGAAACCTGAACCAGGTAGGCTCCGCTGATGATTGTCCTGCAATCTGTTCATTCTTTTTCATCAACTGTTGGTTTTCCTCCACCTTGTTTAAGTAAATCCATTATTTTTTTTTCTGCTAGACTGTTGTTTATTAACCATCAGCATGCTGGGGTAGGCTTTTGGGATCAAAGTTAAAGTGGGAAGACTTTCCATCACAAATTACAGTGAAACATGGAAAGCATTTCAGGCAGTTTAATGAAATTCAGCTGTGTAGCTTCCAGAGCTTCTGTTATGCATAACACTGCAATGCAAGTTTTCAGCAATTTTAACTTGAAATTCGATCCAACTCAAGCCCAGAACCGTCTCCTGTTGAAAATCCCAGTGTTTGTGTTGATGTTGATGTTTTTGCCCTCCCCTGGACAGTATGCCATCGTGCTGTGCAGAACGGAACCGGGAACGGCCACGTCGTCAGACAAGTCCGGAGCCAGGCCAGGACAGTTGGACTTCGTGCAGTATGCCGGGCAGGTAAGCACAATCCCTTTTCGCATTCTAACAAACCATCAACGCTGTCTAGCGATCGTGTACGGTAAATTCAGGTAGGTTTACAGTTTGTGGCATATAAAAATTAGGAGCTTACAGTGTCAGTGAGTTTGCAGTTGAATGATATGTTAGCAAAGCAATGAAAATACTCCACATTTGCCATGATTTTACAAGGGAGAAGTGACTGAAAACCCCACAAAATTAAAAGCCAGGTGTGAATATTTAAAAATTTACAAGAATTGGTCTCACCAATATGTTTACATTGTGGTCTCATCAGTACGTTTGCATGTTGGTCTCCAGGTGCAGTTTGACGAGCGCGAGGACACGAAGTACTGCACGATCGTTATCAACGACGACAGTGTGTACGAGGGTGTCGAGAGTTTCGGTGTTGAACTGAGCATGCCAGCGTACGCGCTACTCGGGAAAACTGTCCGGGCCACCGTTAATATCAACGACACCGAGGACGGTAGGACAATGCTGGTTGCCACATCTTCTACTTGTAGCTCAAAAAACGTATAAAACGTTTTTGCTATAACAGAAACATTCTCTGCTACACTGCTAACAACATGTGTTTATGTTCCACTCATGCCTTCCGATCTGGTACCAGGGTTGCTGGTGTAAGTCACTCCATACAGCTTTATATACTTAAAATTCATTGTATAATCAACAGTATTAAGCTGACCAAATGTGATGTTTTGTTAAGATAACGTATGAAGATATACAGTATATATTGTACATATCTGTAGCTCTTGCTTTGAGATACAAGTTTATTTTGTTTTGTGGTTTCCTACAGAGCCAACTGTGGCGTTTGTTCAGAAGATGTACCACGTGAACGAGAGCGCCGGGTACCTGTTCGCACCTATCAAAAGGACAGGTAGGAGCTCCCTCTTTCTGTTTCCCTTTCAACTTGCTGATTCTGATAGCGCGCGTAGTCCAGTGGTTAGCGGCCTTGCCTCTGGAACTAGAAGCCGTGAGTTCGATTCCGGCTGTGTCGCTCACCCGACATGCACGCTACCGGAAAGGGTTGCAGTCCTAAGGACGGGACGTTAAGCCGTGGTCCACTGTTCATTGTGCTTGTCAAAAAGAGCTAGGGGAATTCCCCGTACAATGAACCTGTAAATACTGTACATAGCGTCTGTCCTCTCTGTCACGACCAGTGGAAGACTAGCTCTTCAGTGAGCTAAAACTGGTTCGAGATCACTTTCTTTCTTTCAGATCTATAGTTGTGTAGTAGGCCGATGTTGTCCTGCCCACCTTTGCAAAAACAAACAAGATGCAAACATTTGACAGACGTGCAGACAGACATTCATTGGTTCTACCGTTGATTGCCATTCTCTCATTGGTTGAGCTGCTAACAGTGATTGACAGTCAGGATCTGTCTGGTAGTTACAGTGGAGGAAGTAAGTTTTTTCACTGTAGCAACCTATATTTTCTAGTAGAATAATCAATACAACTATTGTGTTGAAATAGATGGTGATTTAGCTGGCTCACATTTTTCACAACCGGCGTAATGGCCAAGTAAGTGTGTGCCTCGCAAAGTCGTGAGGTGGATCCTTGGCCAATTTATACCAAAGACTTAAAAACTGGTAAATGCTGCTAAAATTTCTCTGCTTAGCACTCAGCATCTGGGAAAGAGTATGGTAGTTAAACAGAAATGTCCACCACGAGTAGACCCCTGCAAGTGATTGCACAACGCTGTTTGGCCCAGGGTTACAGAAGCATAAATGGGTGCCACCCATCGCACCATTTGGTGTTAGAAGTTTGACGTGTTTAATATTTTCCCCCAGGTGACCCGAGTGGCACGGTGTCGGCAGTCTGCTACACGACGGCGCGGTCAGCGCAGGGCAGCAGCCTGAACCGGCTGGAGTCGGGGTCCGACTTCCGCACCCGCGGCATGACCGATCAGTTCCGGGTCATCTTCCCTCCAGGGGTCACGACCTCTACCTGCGATGTCAAGGTCAGCTTCTCTATGATCACTAATAATCACGTAATGTTGATAGTTAGGTTCAAGTTCAAGTTTTCCTCCCACAGCCTGTAGACAACACTGAGTTTGAGTAAAATTACATTGTGTGTTGTTTTGTTGTGTGGGTGAGATGGCCACTGTATATCATAAGAAATGTGTTGTTTAATTGCATGGTAACATAATCCTCACATGGCTGCCCCCCTCCCCACAGCTTGTTGACGACAGAGTGAGTTTGAGAGAAGGAAGAGTTTGCTGTGGCCACTGTAATAATTATCAAAGGTGTTGCTTCAACGTACTTCTTACATGGCTGACCCACCCACCCACACACACAGCTTGTTGATGACAGAGTGAGTTTGAGAGAAGGAAGCATAACTATGCTGTGGCCACTGTACATGTATATCATGTTTTGTTTTATTGCATGGTAACATATTTCTTCCATTTTGTTGTTTTCTTGTGTGGTAACGTAATCCTCACATGTCCGCCCCCCTCCCACAGCTGGTAGATGACAGTGAGTATGAGGAGGAGGAGGAGTTTGAGATCGCGCTGGCCGACACGTCCCTCATGGCTCGCCTCGGAGACACCAGCAAGGCCATGGTCATGATCGACGGGCCCAACGATGGTCAGTTTCCATGGCAACATTTTTCCTAATTTTGACAGTTTTCGCAGATAAAAAATTTGCCAGATTTAAGGACAAAATGTACACACAAAGACTGTAAGTCTAGGAATTTGAGAAAGTTATGTCGACTCAGTTGTGTTGGAACCTAGAAAACTGGATGAATTGGTATCTTAGTAATGAAGTTGTGTAGAGAATGAATGAATGAATGAATGAATGAATGAATGAATGAATGAATGAATGAATGAATGAATGAATGAATGGATGGATGGATGAATGCATAAACAAGGGAATGAAGATATAAATGAATGATTTTGTGGTGTCATGCAAAATAATTACCCACTGAATTACCCACCCCACTACAACAAACTTTGAAGTTACATGACTATGAAATTATGCATTTTGACTGTTTTCTCTGTGTTCCAGTGTCCCACGTGTTCCTGGCCGAAGGCAGCTTCACCTTTGCAGAGGATGCTGGGACAGTTGACATCGAGGTGGTCCGCCAGGGCACGGACCTATCCCACAGTTCCCGGGTGTGGTGTGCCACGCGCCTGTCGGACCCCGCCTCTGCGCGGCCTGGAGAGGATTACGTGCCGAGCTCAGCACAAATCACCTTCGGACCCGGGCAAACCTCACAGGTATGCTGGGGATGATACTTTCCTGTTTCTGAATCTGAAAGTATTACCATTGCAGGCTGTCTGAAGTTGGAGGAAAAGAATGTGTACAATGCTGCATGTTCACAAATAAGTTAATGACATTGTCAGCATTTTTTCTCAGCCTTTGTTCATTTGTTTAGGAACTTGTAAATTGACTTGCTTTAGTTTCAGATGTGTTGTTTTTGGCTGTTGCATGCACAAGGTAGAATGTTGAACTTTTAGACCCTAACCATGTGTTCACCTGACAGACCTGCAGCCTCACGATCCTCGACGACGTCCAGAACCCGAAGATTGAAGGGAACGAAACGTTTGTCGTGTTTCTCAGCTCTGCGGTCGGCGCAGAACTCACCGAACCGTTCCAGGCGGTTGTCACCATAAACGATACGATTGTGGACGGTAAGTGACTGTGCGGTCGTTGGGTGGTCGCCCCGTTCCCATAGTAATGGCAGACCACAATCATCAGTTCACTTTCTTAGTTCTTTGGAAGAGAATTTAGGTAAAAGTCAAACAAGAAACTTAGATTGAATCTCACAGCAGAATTTTTGCCTGAGGGAAACAGGAAAGTTGAGTGCAGGTAAATATCATGAGTTAAGCTCAGTCTAGGAAGGTCTGATTTGATTCTGGTGTGATCCTAACTATTTTTGTGACCTTGTAGTTCCCAGCATGCAGTTCTCCGGGTCAGAGTTCACAGTGGAGGAGTCGGAGGGCGTCATCCATGTCCCGATCACGCGGACGGGCGACACGTCGTACGAATCCTCCGTACGCTGCTACACGCGCCAGGGGTCAGCTCAGGTCATGATGGACTTTGACGAGCGGCGGAACACTGACGACTTCCGGGTCGTCTTCGCTCCTGGTGAAAAGGTAACGAACTTGTCTTGATATATATGACTTGACTTCTAACGGAGAGGAGCAAGGGGCCAGTCCCTGGCCTAGGCACTTAGGCAGGCATATTCATATATTATTATCTGTGTAAAGGGATTCTAAAAACAAGGGAACAGGGGCTCTGCACCCTCATGCCCTGACCATGCGCCCCTTACCCTGGGAGCAGATCCTCTGGCAAGCAGAATTAGAAGGTGAAAATTAATATTGAGTCAAAAGAACTTCATTGAATAACCTTCCATCTGGTGTTCCCGTCTCAGGAGAAGAACTGTACCGTGTTTGTTTTGTTATACCTCAGGAGAAGAACTGTACCGTGTTTGTTTTGTTGTACCTCAGGAGAAGAACTGTACCGTGTTTGTTTTGTTGTACCTCAGGAGAAGAACTGTACCGTGTTTGTTTTGTTGTACCTCAGGAGAAGAACTGTACCGTGTTTGTTTTGTTGTACCTCAGGAGAAGAACTGTACCGTGTTTATCGTCGAGGACGAGATCTTCGAGCCGACGGAGGAGTTTGTTGTGCGGCTGGGTCACGCGGAGGGGAACCACTGGTGCGGGGCAAAGGTCGGCAAGCCGAACCGGGCCGCCATCACCATCACTAACAACGAGGACGGTAGGGTCAAATATCTCGCATTTAGATTCACTTTCAAATTGGCTTTAATCAAGCAGTCATATTACAATCATCAGCACGGATGGACTGAGTTATTTTTATCATACCTGTTTTTGTGCTATGGTCTTTATTTTCGAATGGCAGATAGCTTTTGACATCAGGGAAAAGTGGTATTGGTTTAAGACCCCTGGTATGCATTTTCAGAATTGCAGGGGCATTTGTGTGAAAAATTGTGGAAGAGGATGATTTAAGAAACGATTTTAATTTCCACATTTTTTGTAATCCTTTTCTGTTGACAGTTAAGTTTCTAGATCACTGTATCGTGTAGTTAAATCTCATTAGAGCCTGATTTCCCATGGTCCTCTGCAGCTCCCACAGTGCAGTTCGAGGTGAGCGAGTACAAAGTTCGTGAGCCGACCAAGCCGGACTCCATGGCGACGGTCACGGTGAAGGTCGTGCGTACGGGAGACTGTAACGACACGGCCGTGGTCCGCTGCAGCACGCGCGACGGGTCAGCCACATCTGGTGATGACTACAGCCCAAAGAGCCGCATCCTCAAGTTCAAACCAGGTAACATTATGTACAGTGTGCCATGTGTGTTTGAATTTCACTTAAATTTTGTGTTTTCATAATTAGTCAATCCTAACTATTGAGCTTTAAGTAGTTATTATGGTCATTGACTTGCCCCCTCCCCCCAGGTGTGAGGTCGCTGGAGTTCCCAGTTGACATCCTGTATAACGACCTTGCCCCCCTCCCACCCCAGGTGTGAGGTCGCTGGAGTTCCCAGTTGACATCCTGTATAACGACAAGCCGGAGTGGCACGAGTCCTTCAGCATCATCCTCGGACCCGACGAGCCAACCAACGCTGTGCTGGGGAAGGTTGCCATGGCAACGGTCACCATCATGGACCGGGAGGCTTCGGGCAGTCTGGTGCTCCCCTCCTCACCCATTGTAAGTGGTACAGTCCAGTTTGGTGCTCCCCTCCTCACCCATTGTAAGTGGTACAGTCCAGTTTGGTGCTCCCCTCCTCACCCATTGTAAGTGGTACAGTCCAGTTTGGTGCTCCCCTCCTCACCCATTGTAAGTGGTACAGTCCAGTTTGATGCTCCCCTCCTCACCCATTGTAAGTGGTACAGTCCAGTTTGGTGCTCCCTTCTTCAGTGGTACAGTCCAGTTGTAATTATTTAGAGCCTTTCATTTACCAGATTAGTAGATTTTAAACATGACTTAATGCATCAATTATGGTGTACTGGTATAAAACCATCAAAACTGACATGTTCGTTCTTGCAGCTGGTGTCCCTGATGGACTATGATGATGTGGAAATTGCCCAGGAGAAGGGAAAGGACCCCTCGCCAGGATACCCCCTCGTCTGTGTGACGGTAAGTACACCCTGCCTGGATACCCCCTCGTCTGTGTCACGGTAAATACCCCCCTCGTGTTTAATGGCTCTGCATTGAAATATTCTTTCTACATCTTACAAAAACTTTCCCCATATCCATGATGATGCATGTACAAATGTAGATGACTTGTGAACTATGACATGACTTTGACCTTGTGTCTTGTTCTATCCAGCCCTGTGACCCCAGGTACCCCAAGTACACGGTGACCTCTGAACTCTGCCAGCAAGCCGGCATCAACGAGTCCATCATCACGTACAGCTGGGAGGTTGCCATGCCAACGGACGCCATGGGAACGAGACAGCCGTTTGAGACGGTAACGGACACGACGGTTTACACACGGACTGATGGGAAGGTTTTGGATAGTCTCTACTTCAGCAGGAGGTTTGTTTGTTTGTTTGTTTGTTTAGTAAATACATCGTGTACTTGATTACTGGTCCTCCTGTTGTCTTTTTCCCTGTTGTCGTTTTTCCTGCTTCTCAGTTCAGCATTCAAAATAAATGTGCCACTGTGCCACTCAATAGTTTTGCCAGTTAGTTTTAGAGTAAAATTTTTACAAATTAGAGTAAAATTTTTTTTTTTTCAACTTATTTTCATATTGTAATCATATTATCTCAGAGTCTGTAATTTGCACTCAATGACCTTTGATAATTTCAGCTTAAGGATCGACACTACAGTAACTATGAAAGAATTATGTCTTATCTACACACATACATGTATCAACCCAGTTGTCATGGCAACCACATCTATGAGCCCAGTTGTCATGGTAACTCCATCTATCAACCCAGTTGTCATGGCAACTCGACCTATCAACCCAGTTGTCATGGCAACCCCATGATGTTTACTGTAATCCTGCAGGTTCCATGTGCGCTGTGTCGCCCAACCGGTGGACGGGTACGGCCACAGGGGCGTGGCTCTCCGTAGCAACATCGTTACCATAGGAACGGAGAGCATCTGCAACACCCCTGTGAAGGCGGGCGTGTCGCGAGGGTTCCAGGCGCAGTCGTTCATCGCTAACCTGGAGTACATCGAGCCGGGGAAACTGCGACATCCCAACCGCCTGCACATCAACATACAGGTATGTCTGAACTGCTGTCCATGTGTTTGTTTGTAATATTTATCTAATGTTCATATGTCCTGTCTGGTCCCCCACCAGGACGGCATGGTCCCGCTGGTGTCCATGTGTTTATTTGTTATGTTTATTTGTTATGTTTATTTGTTATGTTTATATTTGTTATGTTTATATGTTTACCCAGGTTCCCCACCAGGACGGCATGGTCCCGCTGGTGTCCACCTTTCCCCTGCACAATCTGCAGTTTCTCCTCTCCAAGTCTGTTTACCGCCAGCAGCACGTCTGCTCCAACCTGATCACCCCCCGCGAGCGCAATGGGCTGACCCAGACCGGTTTCCTGGACGCCGTGCGTGACGATGACATCCTGGCGCGGACCGGCTACGCGCACCAGTTCGACGAGGACCTTCGCGGGAAGGAGGCCGTGGAACTCTACAAACACCTGGACCTGAAGAGCTGCATCTGGAACTTCGATGCCTACTATCACATGACCGAGTTGATTGACATCTGCGGAGGGTCGGTAGTGACGGACTTCCAGGTTCGTGACGAGGCCAAGTCGTACCTGACGCTGACGGTCCCGCTGTACGTGTCATACATCTACGTTACCGCGCCGACGGGCTGGGGCGCTCTGGAGCATCACACAGAGATGGACTTCTCCTTCTTCTACAACACCATGCTCTGGAGAACAGGTAACCTCAAACTTTAACCTTCGAACCTTAACCCTTAACCTTCTCACACAGAGATGGACTTTTCCTTCTTCTACAACACCATGCTCTAGAGGTCAAGTAACCTCAGCCTTTAACTTTCGAACTTTAACCTTCCCACATGGAGATGGACTTATCTGGTGTACCAGCCTTACTGTTGAAGTCCTTGTTCCAACTAGTTACAAACTGGGAGACCCTGGTTCAGGTCCTATGTTTAAGGAGGTGCCTTCAGTACCTTTTAGGGAACTAGTACCTTTCAGCACCTTACCTGTAAGAAAATATTTTGCTACTGAAACAGCAAAGACTCAGCTGTCTGAGCTATGTACCACTAGGCACTGAATGAACAAATACTTGTAAGTAGGGTTTAACCCAAAGAAAGCATCATCTATAATGTCTTGAACTGTTCCTGCAGGTCTTGAGACGGAAGGAGCGCTGAACGGACACCTCCAGGTCACGAGGATCCTCATCGGCGACGACGGACGTCTTATCATCGACTTCAAGACACAAACCAAGTTCAGAGGTCAGCAGGCTGCACTTCTTCTGTCTGTGTTTCTTGGTGACAGTATTGAACTAGATCCCACCAGAAACAATAGGAAGCTTGCTTTTGTTATGTGTTCATGAATAAAAAAGAAGAAAAAGGGAACCTGGCATCATCAACTGAAAGGGCACAGACAGCATGTGGCGAGGACAGACAGCTAACTTACATGCTCTCAGAATGTTACCTATTAAGACCTACATGATTAAACAAGCATTAACAATCCTGTCTATAGTAACCACCTGTCCATATAGACCAGTTTGTAATTATGAAGTACTCTGAGTGGTCATCTTGTGTACTTTCGATTGTACTAGCTTATACATCATAATGTTGTAGAAGGGTCTCATTATGAAAATCATTGTACTTTTCCTGTATGATTTAGTTTTGAATTTCTAAAATGTTTGACTTCTCCCAGGCCAGTACGTGACCTCTCACCCGACCCTCCCGGGTTTCGAGTCTCGCGTGATCGCGCCGCTGGCCGTGAACACGGAGTTTGAGCTGGAGCTTCTGTGGAGCCAGCAGACGTTCGACAGCCCGCGGCAGATCTGGCGCGCCCGCAGCGCCTACAACCTGAAGGACTACTCCGGAGAGTACGTGGTCGAGCTCATCCCGTGCACCGTCAAGCCCACGCAGGCGTACGTGTTTCCTGGGGACAGCTCGCTGATGTGCACCGCGCACCAGACTGAGAGGTGGGTACAGAAGCATAGACACACGCAGACACACAGACACAGACAGACAGACACACACACACATTCACACAGACACACAGACACACACACACAGACACACACACACACACACACAGACACACACACAGACACACACAGACACACACACACACAGACACACATGCACACACACACACACAGAAGCACACACACACAGACACACACACACAGACACAGACAGACAGACACACACGCAGACACACACGTGATCGAGCTCATCCCGTGTACTGTCAAGCCCACGCAGGCGTACGTGTTTCCCGGGGACAGCTCGCTGATGTGCACCGCACACCAGACTGAGAGGTGGGTACAGATATGCACAGACACACACACACACACACACACAGACACACACACACACACAGAAACACACAGACACACACAGTCACACTCATACACATAAACATTCACAGATGCGCTGGTGTGCATCACGCACCAGACTGAGAGGTGGGTACAGATGGGTACGCACAGACACACGGCCGGTTCCCGTGGTCTACACGCTCAACGCATATCATACATACCTGCTGTTAACCTTCTCCCTGTCTCCGTTCGCAGGTTCACGGTGCCGATCGCGTTCCAGCAGACGAACCGGCCGGTTCCTGTGGTCTACACGCTCAACACAGAGTTCCACCTGCTCAACAACGAGAAGGTTTTCCTCACTGACCCCACCAACAGCAACCTGCTGCCACAGGAGCTGGACTACAGGGGGGCCTTCTCACGAGGTGAGGGGGTCTTAGGTGCTTAGGGGGGTCTTGTAACAAACAGCATCCTGCTGCCTCAGGAGCTGGACTACAGGGGGGCCTTCTCACGAGGTGAGGGGGTCTTAGGAGGGTCTCAGGTGCTTAGGGGGGTCTTAGGTGCTTAGGGGGGTCTTATAACACAGCATCCTGCTGCGTCAGGAGCTGGACTAAAGGGGGCCTTCTCACGAGGTGAGGGGGTCTTATGGGGTCTCAGGTGCTCAGCGAGTCTTGGGGGTTTTAGATGCTCTGTAGGGTCTTGCACCACAGGATCATGTTACCTCATGTCTGTTTCCAGGCCAGACGATCTTCGGGCGTGTCCTGTGGAACCCTGAGCAGGACCTGAGCTCGGCTTACCGGCTGCAGATCGAGAAGGTTTACCTCTGTACCGGCACCGACGGCTACATCCCCTTCTTCGATCCCGACGGAACCATTTACAACGAGGGGCCGCAGTATGGCTGTATCCAACCCTCCAGACACCTCAAGTACAGGTTTCTCCTGCTGGTAAGTACTAAGTACTGTATCCAACCCTCAAGTACAGGTTTCTGTTACTGGTAAGTACTAAGGACTGTATCCAACCCTCAAGTACAGGTTTCTCCTGCTGGTAAGTACTAAGGACTGTATCCAACCTTCAAGTACAGGTTTCTCCTGCTGGTAAGTACTAAGGACTGTATCCAACCCTCAAGTACAGGTTTCTGTTACTGGTAAGTACTAAGGACTGTATCCAACCCTCAAGTACAGGTTTCTGGTAAGATGTCCTCGGGAGACTTAAGATGATGTTTAATATTTTTCTCTTTAATTTTTTTCTTCTCATTTTGCCCATGCATGTTTCCAGATTGTCATCAAGCAGAAAGCCCTTATTTTGTGGTATATTTTTGTCAAGATTCTGGCATGCTGAGAAAATTGCTTGACGTAAGATAAGGGAAATGGAGTTCAAAGAAGGAAGCAATGCCTACTGGTTGTTGCTTGCAAGTTTTACCATTTAGTGAAGCTGGTGAGTAAAAGATTTTGTCCAACCATGGCTGTGGTTTTTCTTCAGGACCGGTCGAACCGTGCGCGGGAGGACCGGTACTTTAACCAGGTCCCGTTCGAGGCGCACTTCTCACAGGACCTACCGGATTACACCACCATGTCGGACCTGGCAGGAGTGGACGGCTTCATGATGAAAGTTGATCCCCTCTACAAGGTAGTTTTGCGTTTTCTCAAAGTCTTGTACTTGTTTTGTCTTTTTGTTGAATTGCTTGTTATGTGGTGTAACAGCTGGTACATGGCCCAGAACCTAGAGGTCCCGGGTTCAAATCTGTCCCCCTTTCTCTCAGAACCTAGCTTTGGTTAGGGATGTCTGTTGGATAGAACGATAAAAGGAGGTCCCGTGTTTGAGGAGAGCCATACCCCACACACATACAAGAACCCGCTACACTTATCAAAAATAGTAGGGGTCCTTCCTGGTGTGAGTGGATCAAACCTTACAGTCTAGTCTCCGGGTCGACATCTTGAAAAGATGACAGTCACCTGTTATGTCAATCCTTCCACAGATTTGGTAAATCTCAAAAATGGATAAATCGCATTTTCTTAAGTTTGTGTTCAAATTCTTTCCTTCCCTCATATAGGTGGAGGCTGGCCACCAGTGGTACCTGCAGGTGATCTACATCATCGGTCCGCAGGGCATGATGCCTCGCTTCCGCCGCTCCGCCGGCCTGGCGTTCCACAAACGCGACGTCTCCGACAACCACGTGGAAAACCCCGCCGCGGGGAGCAGTGACGTGAAGAACGGGACCAACATGCGGTCCCTCCGGCTGTACTCCGACAGTGACGGGCTGTCCAGCAGCGCGGGGGCGGTCGCCGCGTCTGTCACGGTCCTCCTGCTTCTCCTGATCATCATCATCGTCGTGTTTGTCGTGTTCAGACGGCGCCGGCGCGAAGGTCGTCAGGACAAGAAGGAGAAAACGTTTGACAACCTGAGAATGGACATCATGAAAAGGTCGGGGGGCAAAGGTGAACCCTGTGGGAAACTGGACAGCACGCCGGTCAGCAGCGTCAAGGTCAAAAGGGTCAACTTAGAGGTCAAGGTCAACAACAAAAGTGTATCCAAGGGCACAGAAGTATAGCATGATATCTTACCTCATTTTGCGTGCCAAGATTGTATATTGTAAATGGACCAAAGGACTATTTTTTGTACAATATTTTGTAGCCCGTGAAGGCCCAATTGTTGTCATGTATAAATGTTTGTCATTCCAGTGTGTGAGTGAGAAGAGCGATTGTTGTTTGTGTGTATTTTATAGTCTTTTATTGAAAATGTTGTGCCACAAAAAATCAGTTCTAAGTTATCCTAGTCGCCCATACTTCTCACTGTATCCAGGAGCTGATGTCAGGTCATGCAAGGTTGATTTTAAAATAGTTGATACTGGTCTGGGAAATGTTTGGTGCATTTAGATTCAAGACGAGAATACAGATCTACTTGGACAGTATCTATGGGAAAATGTTGATATAATCAGATCTGAGTCTTCCTTATAGCCCATGATTTTGCAGCATTGTTTCCTCACCCTTTGCCTTCAAATGTTTGGAAACAGAGGACAAGTTTTGCATGGTCCAAAGACAGACGATCTGAAGTAACATGATGTTTTCTGGACACGCAGGCCCCAAAGTGGTACTGTGTTTCAAGATGGTACAAAAATGACACTTTCCATACTATAGATCCTTCCATCTCCAGGGTACATGTACCAATGACCAGGTAGTGGTTATGGACTTGTCTTGTTATTTATTGTTGTCGTGTGCCAAACTCAGAGGACCTGGTCAGGAACTGACTGGAGGTTTCTTTCCGTTTAAGATTTTGATGTTGTCATCATCAGGGAGCTTGTGGGAGGCAGTTTGAGTTGTTGTATTTCTGAAATGTTTCCATTTTTATCAACCATTGTACATAAAACTTGCATTGTTGTCACCCTCGGACTTATATTGGGGTGGTGCTGGTAGGTCAGAATCATGTGTTATTTTGTAGCCAAGTCATGCAGTATTCTGTGTGAGAAAGCACTTGATGATTTACTGCTATTTTTGTACGACTGCCACATGGCAAGCATTTACAAGTTTATCTGCTGGTGTACCATAAGTCTTAAAACTTTTGCGCTGGTTTTATTAATGATACTGCAGATATGCATTTCTAATGTTACTACTACTACTGTAACTGTTACAGTAACTGTACCTGACAATCGTGAATATAAAATAACATAACATGTACACCTCCTTTTCCCGCCATAAAGAACCAACGTAAAAATAAATAAATAAACTGTATTCATACTAGGTTTGTAGCAACTCTTAGTACACTAGTCAGGGATTTTACTATTTACCAGCATATACGTGTATGTATGTCCCTGGAATAGTAACTGTATGTAAATATCATGTAGTAACTTTACTTGGAGAATTATGTAGTCACAAGAACTGAGCAACTCTTGTATTTTTAACTTGACGCTTCTACTCTAACTTAAACCTGCATGTACTACACTGTACTGTACAAAGCCTGTAGTGTAACAATCTTCTAATTAAAAAAGTAGAATATATTTTTAAGTTAATTTAACTGCCTGAGTGATTTGAGTCTTTTGACCATAAAATACAAATGTCAACTATTTCTTTCTTGAATGATTTTTGTAACAATTGTAAGTTTCAGTTTTGTCCGTTATTCATTCACAATTCTTAGAGTTGTTTTTTTAGAAAGAGCAACTCTACACACACTGATCCAGACAACAAGGACAGTTTCGTCAGTGTGAATATTTCAGAGGAATTATGTTACTAATCATCTATTTAGTTGAGTAGTGAGGCGCCCTCTGGGAGGGTAGTGCCTTAACGCACAGAGATGGACTTTATTTTAATTTTCAATAGTCTGCACGTTTAGCCTTTAGAATATATGCTCCTCTTTTAATCGTTTATACTGAAATTAAGCTAATCAAAAGCAAAGATGATGAATGTTTTTGTAATATTAAAATGATATGAATGAACTTTCTTGGTATTGTTTCTTGCTTTGGCTCATATTTCTGTCACAAACCACCATCCAGATGTAACAACGCTTGGCTAATATTATGTATCGTAGCAGTCCAGCAGATCACACCCAAGTTTTTCACCAGTGGGTGGCTAGAAGACTGCAATAAATAAAATTACTTCAGGAATAACCTACATTTTCCAAAGTTGCATTCAGCGTACATGTGTCACGCAGAGGGCACAACAGGATTGGGCTTTGGATAACAAGTTTAAGGTTCTACAGTCAAAACCATAATGTACACAAGAACAGCTAACATCTCGGTGACCGTCTGTCACCTTCGTCAGGGCAATACTGACCTGAGCTTGTCCTACTTCACACCGCAGGTAGGTGGCACTGCTAACAAGGCGGTTCGAAGTGTAAACTAATGTCACATATACAAATAGGTATCAAATGCTGGCAGAGGAGTGAAGCCGTCCTGGGCGTGTTACGCTCCAGGCCCCATTTGACTCCCTTTGGCTGGCCATACTCCTTGGACAGCTTGGATATCTTATGGCACCTTGGATCTGCTTGGAGACTACTGTTCAGCAGCAACGATAGGGAACACAATTATCAGTTACTTCTTAATAGTGCAGCCCCAAACATGACTAAGCGAATATCCCCCCTCATGATTCCTGACGAGTGGAATGTCTTGCTTTACGTTTGGGATTGCATGGTTAGCAGCGCCACCTAGCTGCAGTCCAAAACAGAACCAGTCAGTATGGAGGAAGGTGACCTAAACATCTACTGCTGTTGTTGTAATAATCGTATTTATGTCATACCTGTGACACGAAAACATTCGATACGGGTGTTCCGGACCGGGCCGTACGTTTCCGTATCGCACAGGTTCGAAAGGTGTATCACACAGGCTCCATTCGAATAAATCGAACTGTTTCAAGCGGGCCGAATACGGCACGGTTGGCAATTAGAATACCTGATTCGGACTTTGGAACATTGCTGTTGCAACACTTATTGTTCGAGGGCACCAAATTTGTTCAACTTCTGGCGCATTTCGCATCAAAACATGGGTTTTCTCAGGTGGGTATGACATAAATAAAATACAATACGGTGTATTCCGCATCACCCTCGGTCTCAGCCCTCCCGCGGGTTGGATCACCCTCCGGCCTTCGGGCGATCCGACCCCCGGTCAGGCTGATACCTTGGGTGATACGGAATACACCGCGTTGTATTCTATATATACAATATGTATCTTGGTTGTGAATAAAGAAACTTGTTATGATATCCACCTACCAACCTGATAAAATTATTAAAAGAGGATTGTCCTGTGTTTATGGCACATTCTTCTTCACTAGTATATATGCAAATAAGTTTGCACTCAAAGAAAATGATCAATGTTAAACGAGTTGTGAGTATAACAATAATAATTAATATATTGTCATCATGAACTATTGTTACTGATCCAAGACCATTGACACATTACTGGAAGATATCGATGATGTTATTTGTTCATCAGCTGATACAAATATTAGACTAACTTAAATATGAAGACAAAAATACTAAAAGGCCCAGAATTCTTACAACCTACCGCTGAAACAATTCACAAAAATTGTCAGCAATCCTACAAACTTATTAGTAGTATTACATTCTTATGTTGAGCTCTACATATGCTATAAAAACAACTAAAATGCCTCACATGATAGGCAGTGTACAACAGAAAAGGTCTATTCTCTAGCAGAAATACATTTATATGTATGGTGTAAAATAAATGCTGATGTAATGTACATCGTAACTGTGCTGCCTACCATACATGTGCCTCCATAGGAACAGTTAGAGTTAGTGCAATAATTTTAACATGTACATTTTCCTATGTTTAACCTACAGTACATTAGATAGAGCTCTACAGTACAGGGTAAGGGTTAAACTATACACTTTGAACATACTGTAGAAGCTTATTGACAAGCTGACCTCCCCAACAGTCGGGCCAGGTTCTATCAGAATTAACAGGGTTCAATACTTCCATGTACATGAACTGGTTTTACATCGGCCTGTTGAGTCTATTCTAGATAAGCTTAGCGAGATTCAGTTTGTACACATTTTTAACAATAACTGCGAGTGCACACAGTCTGGTACAGATACTGTAGCTATAGTCAATTATGAGTAAATTGAGTAATTCCTTATTGTTCATCTTCATATGACTCGTTCTGTTGCTTCTGAAGTTCTTTCAAGAAAGAAGAAGAAGAAAAAACTGATGCTGAGAATGTACAAGCGATTGTGTTCACATTGTTATCCTTGATTTGGTGATGCTTCGTCCTAGTTCATGATAATTATAGTTTGGAATTCTCAGATGCCTTCTCTACTCAAAAATATGCTCCAAGATTAGATTTGCATCGCTTACATAGACCTGTTACATGTACATGCAACTGTACAATTCAAAGTCACATTTGATACTTTTGATGTCCTATTTGGCAGTGTCTCCTTACACATCATCCCAACTCCACCTCTGCTCTACATGATGTACCAGCTAAGTATGCCCACAGGACAGGCCTACTACCTTTCCTAAAACAGCCCTGCCTGTCACATCTACAGCTGTCAGAACTGTCCTAGTGCTTTGTGCTGCTGTGCTATTCTGCTGTCACATGTACATGTATCACTCAGAACTATCCCGCTGTACCAATGCTGTGTTGTATGATGCTATGCTATTCTGCTATCATATGTACATGTATAGCTATTAGTATTACTCAGCTGTCCAGTGCTGTGCTGTATGCTTCTGCTGCCATATGTACAGCTACAGTCAGCACTGTCCTAGTGCTGTACCTGCTCTACTGTGTGTTGCTGTTCTGTGAGCAGCTCTGCTGTCTGTTGCTGTGCAGCGTGCTGTCCCGCTTCATGCTGTTCAGCTGTGTGCTGTCCTGCTAGCTGTTCCTTTACTACCAGTACCAGTGGAGGCTGTGCTGGCCCAGTCGGCTGTTCTAGGCCCCCCGACGGCCCGGCCGCCTGCTCCTGGCCCCCGGACAGCCCGGCCGCAGGCGGGCCCACGGGGACCATGGAGGCATAAGGTCTCTCACCGGTGTGTTTGCCCATGTGCTTGTCGAGCCCCTGCTGGGTGCTGGCTGAGAAGGGACACTGTTTACACTTGTAGGGTTTGTCCCCTGTGTGGATCTTCCTGTGCTTGGCGAGGTAGGACCTGTGCACGGTCCTGTAGCCGCAGTCCTCGCACATGTAGGGCTTGTCCCCGGTGTGCTTCGCCATGTGGCTGTCCAGGTTGGTCTTCTGGGCTGCCGAGTAGTCGCACTGCGTGCACTTGTAGGGTTTCTCCCCTGTGTGGACGCGCATGTGGCGGGCCAGGATGGCCTTCTGCGTGGCCTTGAAGTCGCACTCGGTGCAGGTGAAGGGTTTCTCCCCTGTGTGCTGGATCACGTGCCGGTCCAGGATGCTCTTGTACATGGTGGAGTACTTGCAGTGCGGGCACTTGTAGGTCTTGTCGGTGACGTGCACGGACATGTGGCGGCTGAGGTTGTACTTCTGGGCGGTTCGGAACCCGCACTGGTGGCACATATACGGCTTCTCCCCGGTGTGTTTCGCCATGTGCCTGTCCAGATAGTCCTTCAGGGCGGCTGTGTAGTCGCACTGGTCGCATTTGTACGGCTTGCCGGAGTGGCTGGCGGCGAAGTGTCGCGTGAGGCGGTGTTTCTCGGCGGTCTGGTATCCGCACTCCACGCAGACGTGGGGCTTCTCCCCGCTGTGCTTGGCCATGTGCTTGTGCAGATGCTGCTTGAAGGTGGTGGTGAAGTCGCACTTGGTGCAGCTGTACGGCAGGTCGCGGTGCGTGAACCGCACGTGCTTGCGCAGGTGGTACTTTGCGGTGGCGATGAACTCGCACTCCCCGCAGGCGTAGGTCTTCCCCGTGGCGTGTTTGGCCATGTGGCGGTCCAGACCCCGCTTCTTGGTGGTGGAAAAGTCGCACTTCTCGCACCTGTAGAGCGTCAGGATGACCTCCCTGTTCCCTCGTGTGTACGGCTTCTCCTCTTCCATCTCCTCATCCTCATCCTCCCAGCGCGGCTCCTCTGCGGTGTGGATCCCCAGGTGGGCCACGTGCACGGACTTGCGCGACGACTTGTGCCCGCAGTCCTTGCACACGTAGTGCTTCCGTTTCCTCCTCGACTTGCTGGTGGTCGGCTCCTCCTCGGGTCCGTCTGCAGCTTCGTGTTTGTCGCTTTTCTCTCCGGCAGGCTCTTTCCCGTCCTCCTGGCTGCTGCCCTCCTCTGCCTGCAGCTGGTTGTCTCCGGTTGGCTGTGCATGGTCCTCATGGCTGGCAACCGGTTCTGCGGCCTCGTGTGGCGCCTCTGCTGCTTCTGCTTCCGCGCTGAGCTGTGAGTCTTCTCCCGACGTGCCTGCCGGAGCCTCACTGTCACTCTCCCCACCTGCAGGGTCCTCCCCCCTCCCCTGTTCGCTCCCTGCCTCTCGGCTGGTCTGGTCTGGCTGGTTGGCTTCCTCCATTCTGTCTGCTGTGACCTCCGGAGAGGCGCTCCTGGGTGGGTCCTCTGCAGGGGATGCTGGGTGGGTTTCTCCATCCTCCCTGTGGTACTTTTGGGGGGACTCCCGCTCCAACTGGCTGACATACACGTGTTGGACGTTCCCGGCGTCTTCCCGGTCTGCCACGGTGCGTGTCGGCGACCTTCTGACGTGCGGGCGCGTTTCGGACACATCCAGATCGCTTCCGCTGTCCGGTCTGTCGTGTGTGCTTCGTGATGGCGACCTCCCCACGCGGACCCCCGGCCGCACTTCCGGAACCTCGCGCCCGCCATACCCAGACGAGCCGTTTCTGTCCTCGCGGACAGGAAACCCGACACTTCTCTCCGCCCTGTTCTGAGTCGCCTCCACCAGACTCTGGAAGCGTGCCACTGGCGTGTACATGTCCTCTCTGTCCTGCTGTCCGAGCCCCCCGCCAGGCCCCCCCCTGGAGGGCGCACCCCCCTCCCAGCGCCCCCCTCCTGCTGCAGGCTGGTGCTCGGAGCTGTACCGGTTCGATGGCTGGTCAGGACGGCTGATGACTGAGGGCGGAGAGTCACGGTGAGGTGCGGCCATCTCTGCCCTGGGGGAAAACAGTGCCGTGGTTAGGTAGCTCATAGCAGGTATTGTAGCAGGGTTCTACCCAGACGGTGGAATAAGGGAGGCCCTCCACTATACTCTCAGCCAGCTCCACTACTAGTATAAGTTATTTTTCAAATTTATTGTGTTTCTTCCCTATTTTCTTTGTTAGTTTTGCTAAAATTAATGACAATTCACAGATTTTTGTGCCAAGTGGCATCACTTTTCCAGTCAGCATTGTCTGCAAAAACTTGTGAATGAGCAATGATCAAAACAATAGTCGTTTTGCCACTTTACAACAAAGGAATCACAACAATATATTATACTTTTAGTATTTGACACCCTCTGTCAGGTATTGTAGGAATTTATTCATGTTTGATCTTTTCAGTGAGACCCCTTCACCACGAACTTAGCCATTGGCTGGACATCATGTAACTATTGCAAACTAAAAAAGTAAAGCCACCACAAATTGTGACAAAAAATCCACGAAATTGAATTACCACAAGCTTAAAGGCATTGTTTACAGTAGTTGGCACTACAACAGTACTAGTGCATGTAGTCTTCTACAACATTTTTTTGCAAATACAATAATGACTTTAAGTGTTACTTTAACATCCACTATACTAATATATTATTTACAAGGCCATAACTACATTTCTACTTCTAGTACTAGTATCTTATTGATAGCATACTAATCTCTCTACACACTGTTTAAGGACTGTATACTCCTAAAGTACAAGTTGCAAATGCAGAAATGTTTGTGGTGGCTTTATGTTTACGGTTGTCGCAAGTCTGCTTCACTGCGAAATTGAAATCACCACAGATATTTTCCCATTACAGCATGTGACTCCAGTATTTGGTGCTACGGCAAACTTAAAACGATTGCAAACACCGTATTTTCCTGCTAATGCAAAAGTAAAGCCCTGCAAACTTTAATGCATTTACAGTAATTAAATCTACAAAATGAACATCATCAAATTCTGTGAGGAAAAAAATGAAAAATTATCATAAACGACAAACTTTTTACTAGTAACCATCTCCCTTGTGGTGCACAGTTTGATTAGTGTAAAAAACAAAACAAAACAAATAAATTATTCACATATATTTCAGGCAAGAAGCATATAATTAATTAAAGCCTTTTACTGGAAGTTTGGTTAAATCATGCATAAATTGTTATATTCACACTTTCATTAAAGTTTCAATAATTGCAAGAGACTAGAAAGTAGTAGAATCAAGGAGGCTATATATCCTTGCTGGAATGAATGGCTCCCAAACAAATAAAGATAAAGTTTACAGAATAGAGTAGAATAGGAGTAGAGTTCACGAATCAAGACAAGGCGAAATCTAGAAAATAAGAAACGACCAAACGTCAAATCTCCGCAGGGCTGTGACTTGCTTCCCGTGTTTCAATTATTCTCCGAGCAGAGGTTGGGTCGCAGGATTTTTACCTCACTTCTGCCCCAAAACGGAGCGAATCAAGCCTTTAAGAGTAACCACAATGACATATTACAGCCGATTTGTGACTAGGTGCGGATTTGTGGTGGGAATTTGGAGTTTCCTGGCCACAACTATCCCCGCGACCCAACCTCTGCTTGGAGAATAGGTATCAATGAAATCCCAGCTGCCCCCCTCCCCCACTTGTCACCATTCACTCGGTTTTGCAAAGATTTCCGAATTCACTTCCCTTTAGCACACAAGAGATGCACTGAGAATATCTATAACGGTTTTACAAACATGCTTCAGCACTTACTGTTCGTCTGTGGTCCCAAAGAGATCAGAAAGGCGCCAAATTTTTGCCAGCGGCTTTGGTGGAAGAAAACAAAATGGCGGACAGAATTTTCCAGCTAACAGGTCAGAGGTCAGGAGTGAAAGGTTACATCATCTCTGATAGTGAGGAAAGTTGGGAACAGGTGTGCTTTTTGCAGGCATCTTGTACCCTGTATACGCAAAAAATTGATAAAAAATGTATTTCTAGCATAATGTTTGTCACATTTTTTTCTATCATCTTTTTTTTAATATCAGTGCGCTGATAATAACTGGCTCTTAATAATTATGCTTGAGGCTAAACATCCAGGTAAATAAAACTCTCTATAACTGGATAATATTCGTATCTCTTCCTTGTGACACTGAAGAAAAGGGCGGATGTCCGGGCCAAGAGATATATTCAAAAAAAGCCTGCTACGAATGATAGAATATTCTCATTAATTATGCAAATGCCCTCCTGCCATTTTTGACTTATGAAGGCGACAGATGGTTGTCAAAACGTTTGCTGGAGACTTTGTGTAACGAAGAAGACTTCAAAAGTGTTCGGGATATGCTTAACTGTACGTTTATTGGACCTCGCTTTTCTTCCGATTGGCTTCAGAGGGTGTGGTCATCTTGATATCAGCTCAGTCAATGACAAACTATTAAACCAAGATCAAATTTAGATATTTCAATCTCAAGAGGATATGATGCCTTTGTCACTGACGAAAGGTAGTGGATTTTGCCTGAAACGTCTGACCGTTTCCAAAATTATACCCAGTTCAGTAATTGCTATTTGCCGTATCTTTAATCATTAAATGGATACCTGGATAGGTCATTTGTGTCATTTGTGCTCAACTCATTCGATCAAAAAATGAGTCTGATCTAACTTGAACCACTCGTATCATATTTGACTCACCATCGTATCACGTAAAAAAAATAAAAAGATGAGAAAATAATTTTCCTTTATTCCAATTTGATAAAGTCCTTGATTAAACCGGTAGCCTGGTACTTCATAATACCCCTGTAAATGCACTTAAGTTCGCGGGGATTTAATTTCGCGGTAGTGTGAAAAAGGACTTTTTGCGGTTGTTTTAATTTCGCGGTAGCACCATGCACTTTTACATAGTCTCTTAAGCCATGGAAAAATGTTCGCGGTGGTTTTAAGTTCGCGGTGAAGCGGCCACCGCGAAAACCGCGAACATTAACCCATTGCGAAAGTTTCTGCATTTACAAAGTATCTTATTACCTGGATGTCTAACCTTCATATCGTTTGTGCTCAACTCATTCGTTTAAAAAATGACTTGAACCACTTGCATTACTGTTTGATTCACCCTCGTATCACGTAAAACAATAAAAAGGGGAGAAAATAATAAATTTGATATGAAATGTCCTTGATTAATTAAACCGTTAGTCTGGTTCTTCAGTATATTCATGTGCATGCGCAGACGACGTCGGGTGGGTGCACGTGACTTTTCTGGCCTGTGCATGTGTACAATGTATTACCAAGGAGGTTAAAAAGGACCTCTCTGCGTTCTCATGAGTTTTATATCCAAAAGTGAAAGTGTTCACAGTGTCAGTGGTTCACTTTCTCCTGCCTCCGAGGAAACCTTGAATTGACGCAAACAGCCCCTGATAACTCCAGGGCCCTCCAAGCAGAGGCGGGTTGGTTGGAGTTTATATTCCGGTGAGTTCGCGACGACTCCGACACGCACATGCGGAAACTGTGCCGGTTCTGACTCCCAGGAGCGCTTTTCGGGGAAAACGGGGCACAATTTGTCTATCGGCCTTCGTACGGGAGGAATGTCCTCTTCATCATACCGACCTAAAATGTCGAAAAGATAATGAAAATCAAATATTCAAGGACAAATTAGTTTTGACGAAAACGTAGATAAAAAGCAGATGTAGAATATTCATATTTCGTCTGGTTAATTCTCCAAATTCTGTAGTTCTACTGATAGAATATAAAAATAGCGTCCGTATTTTATTTTATTTTGTCCTCCCGCTAAGTTAGTCAGGTCAAAGGTCATCCTGACTTCCGCATTTTGGGTGTGTGTCCCGAACAGAACGTTACTCCGTGAGTCACCCCTGTAAAGGCCGGGATTTGGCGCTCCTTTCCCGACATTCAGACATTTTCCCCGTCAGAGGTCAGACCAGCGGGCCCTCGCGCCCCTCCGGCATGTTGTTTAGGGCGGCGGTGTGAGATTTTGAGCGCCTTTTCCAGCCGAACTGTTCGGGTTTTATAAAACTCGCGCGGGTACCGAGTACGAGTCGCGCTCCGAGTGTGTGTTTCCGGCGGCGGAGCGACCGTTTCCTTTGTTGTGGTCCGGCTCTGGCAGGTAAGCTCACCTGCACAAGGTGTAAAACTGCACGTGAGAAGCTACTTCTAGTCACGTAGACGTCATGTAGACCAAAGATAGACGATATTATCACACCCTCCCGCTGAAGACACTAAGCTTCTAGTCTTAGTGTAGTGAAAGTCTAACGTAAGTATACACTTGGGGGTAGTGACCTCCAACGTTGCGCAATTTTATGTACAACTGCATCGTACATGTAACGTTATGTGTCATCCGAGAACGATTTGAACGATTTCGAGACTCTAAACCCGTTTAAAACGCTCTATAGTTTCCATTTAGGCCCCACAGTTTGACAGCAATGTTCTAACTTATCTAAGTGGCAAAATGATTTTATTCATGGTCTGCCTTCTTTTGAGGCTACTAACTTCGACTTATATCAATCGAAAGCCTGTATGCCATATACTGTAGCCTATAAACTTTCTTCCACTCTCACCGGGAAGGACCCTTAATGCTTTTCGATACGCATGTTGGGTTCTTTAAGTTTGTAACAGTGGGGTTTAAGCGCTGCCAAACTGACCACGCCAACGGCTCTAGAGTTTTTGGTGTTGTGGTTTGCACGTTGGATTTGTAATCTGCCAAACTGGGTTCGATCCCGGGTGTTGGCATGTTTGTTTCTTTCTGTTCTTACTTGCCCCTTCGAATTCTAAGTTCTCGAGGTGTGGCTCTCCTCGGCTTACTGCCCTATCCGAGGGACATCCCTACCTGAGTGAAGTGAGGAAACTCGTCTTAAGTGCCTCTGCCAAGGAATTTGTAGCATGACAAGGTTCGAACCCAGGACCTCTGGGTTCTGTGTCAAATTGTGAAAGGATGGCCAAACAAGGACATCCTATGTAATTGGATATGATTATTATAACCCCCTGCTTACTCGCTCGGTGGTATCGCCCGTCATTCAGAAGCGAGCATCACCACGCTTCTCTGTCTCCGAGCTATACCGGTGAAGTTGTGTTTTTTCCCAAATGACACCACACGGCCCCACTGGAACATGTACAAATGTACATGTAGTGTTATATCATGCTCATGGACATGGAGCAGGAGGTTTTGAAGTGAGAGGAAGAAGCACAGACAACACGCCCCCAGGTAGACTGTAGACTGTAGTCCTCCAGGACTGATGGTTGGGTATTGTCCCTGAACCTTCACATCCTGCCAGTCCTTATGTAACAATGGGTGGGAGAATTACACTACTACTAGTACTAGTATTATCAATAGCATTTTATAGTTATAATATATATATACTTTATCAGCTGAAATTCATGAAGATCGGTGGAGAAGGGGTGCATATTTTATTCAACTTCAAGTTTCTCCATTTTATGTGTCAGCCTTTCGTATTTGTCTGGAACTTGCCCCAAATCGGGGTGCGTACTTAAATTTGTGTGCGTACTGAAATTGAGAAAATACGGTAACAGAAATTATGAAGCTAGTACTAGTATGTATGTCCCTGACCTGTTGTATGGCCATGAGTGCCTGACGTCAGACCACGTGTACACATGTAGTCAGCCAGCTGGGTGTGAAATCCTGATTGTGTTTGGTTAATGTGTCGGCATAATGACACCACAACACACAATGGGACCTGGAGTAGCAACGGGCAAGGACATACACATGCACACATGCAGTTTTCCTATTATTCATCAAATGACAGAACATCTCTAGTACAGACAGTTAACGGAAAATGTAAGCTATGCTTGGGGCAACTATATCTGTCATCAACTTCCTTCAACAGGCTTCAGTTTTTACTGCAGTCTCCAAATTTGTGTTCATTGAAACATACAAATGTTAAGTGTGAATGTGAGTGTTTTGAGGACAGATGATCAAGGACGTTGTAATGTCCATGTCCTAATGAAGATTGAGTCAGAAAAGAAAGAAAGAAAAAAGCACAAGAAAAAAGTTGTGTGTCAAATGTAGTAAACGTGAAGCAGCGATTTATAATTATATACAATCATAATATAAATCAATAAATATTACCAGAACCTGAACAATACAGCGGAAACTGTCTGAAGCCCGACTGGAATGGGAAAAATTCTGAAACAAATATTCATGTAAAATACGCCATGCCATAACTATTCATGCTCTCCATATTACATGCTCTCTCTGTCATGTTAAACAAGAACTATTTGATATGCTAGACTTGGGAAACAATATAGTTATGTTTGGAAAGTGGCCTGTGTTTTGGCACATAATTGGTAACCCTGCCAGCAAGTGTAAACCGTGTTATGCGCATGAATACATGATGTATGTTGAGTTGAGTTTGAGTTGAGTTGAGTTGTATGTGTAAGGTAGACAACAATTCTTACATGAGTGTGTGTTAAGGTTTGTTTATTGTTGAAACACTACAACTACAATGTATGATATACTCCCCACAAGTGCAGGTGGTTGTAAAACATGTAATCTGAGCACAAGTATCAGATCGAGTTACACTTCCTCATGGCGAGCCACAGGTACCAGGAACAGGAAACCGCAGCTTTGATAGGATTGTAAAGTTTGTCCTTCAAGTCCGGCTGCAGTTAGACAGACCATTGTTGTCAGGTCTGATCCTCTGTGCACTGGGAAAACTCTTCTTCACTCCTGAAGCATTTTCAGCTTTTTTAAATCATCATTAATATTGTCGCCGCTCTGCAGTGCTGGCACTGAGGTGGGCCGTAGAAAAATGATGGTTCTGTCAGTTTGAAATTGATACAAAACTAGTGGCAGTCACTGGAAAAGGCGAGAGAAGCCGTTCGTTCAACGTTTGGTTTGCATGGATGCATGGATCGGTCAATTTAACCAAACTCTTCTTATTGCCCTTTTATATGCACAATTACGCAATGGAGTTAGCGTGGCCAAGCGGTCTACGCGCTGGGTGGATATAGCGATTTGCTTTTGCAGCCGTGGATCGTGGGTTCGAACCCCACTTATGTTTTTTTCTTTGTTAGACAAATCTCATGTAATGTTTTTTTAATAGAAGACAGACCAATTCAGTAATTCGATGTTTAAAAACTCTTTTTTCATGTGATTTTGTTTAACATCCAGGCTTTTTCCAAAATACGCACCGGCCAGCTTTTTTCAGAAGCTTTCTTGTTTCATATTGTTCTATCAAAGTGATCACTATAGCTGTCCTGCTTGGTTGATTAGAGCCTAGCAAGAAGGCACGTCTACTCCTTTTCGAAACAGGGTCTAGAAAAAAATCTACAAATTGGTGGGTACTACATTGTACAAACTTGCCAAAGAAGTATATACATAACTTTATTGCACAATAATTGTACAAGGTACAAAGTATGGCATCCTACTGTACAGTTCTATGAAGCCTTACCTACTTAATACAACAGTGTGTTGTTGAAGAAGGACGATTATACTTTCACAGCTATCTCAATGTATAGATGTAATGTGACTGTTGGTGAGGTTCTATGTTTAAAGGAAACTTAATTTCAGACATAATATTATAGTTTCTAGCCTCCTTTCCATGTATTTGTCATGTAAGATGTCTGAATCAGTCAAAGTCTTCAAGGTCATGTCCACTCAGTTTTACAAACTGCCTGCAGAAGAGTTTGTTTACTGTGAAGACAGAAGCTGTTGTGAGTTTTAATCAGAAGTGTGTGATTCTGGCTAAGAGTGCTGTTGTATATTTACAGTAAACACAGATCACTTTACAGGAAAGGAGTTACAGATTGTTCCTCCTCTACTAGTCTAGAACCCAGGCACCATGCTGCAGCAGTAACAGGTCTCTCCTTCTGTACTAGCCTAGAACCCAGGCACCATGCTGCAGCAGTAACAGGTCTCTCCTTCTGTACTAGCCTAGAACCCAGACACCAGGCTGCAGCAGTAACAGGTCTCTCCTTCTGTACTAGCCTAGAACCCAGGCACCATGCTGCAGCAGTAACAGGTCTCTCCTTCTGTACTAGCCTAGAACCCAGGCACCAGGCTGCAACAGTAACAGGTCTCTCCTTCTGTACTAGCCTAGAACCCAGACACCAGGCTGCAGCAGTACTCTCACCTCTCAAATAAACGTACCGGTACGTTTATTTTTTTCAGCCTCAAAATCCACCCGGTACATTCTTATTTTAGACGGTACGTTTATTTATTTTTTCAAATTGGGGCTTTCATTACTAACCTAGGACCCCAAAAATATTGAAATTTTGGGTTTTTCTGCCGATATTTCCGTGGTATTTTTGCTCAAAATTTACTATTTTGGGGGGAGCTGCCTGACGTGACTTACCAGGTCCCCCAGTACGCACAGGGCGGGTCTCCCATGTGGCAAGCCAAGAGTGTCGGCTTTCCGAGGGAGTGTTCTTGTATGACAATCTTTTTCGTGGAACTTGTACAAATACAACTACTAGTACAAATATGTTTCCTCCTCGTTCTCAACACTTTTTCCTCGTAACTTCCGCGCCTTCCTCCACTTAACAGCATTAGTATAATTTTTATGGAGGCAAAAAATATATAATCAAACACTTGTCCCTCAGACACTTGGTACGTTCCGACAGGCCGTGGGAGGCTGTTGAAAGTTCTTCACGATAGCAGATACTTTTGGTCATTTTATCAAAGTAGAAACTAAACTAACAATATATAATATGAAATATTTTTGAAAAGTTGGAGCACTGTTGCCATCAGATATGTTTATGAGCGTTTGTTACTGTCATTTAATCATCAGTTATTGTCAGTTCCACCCGATTTCATTCTATGTTTTGGAAAATCCAAATGCCGTCAGCACTCCCCAAAAGTAAACCTGACTGGACAACGCCCCCAAAGGGGCGGAGTCAAGTCTGTTCAGGCCTTTTAGGACTTTTACCGCCAGCAGGCATGGTGCAGTGGGCGGGGCAGTGTGCATATAAGCCGTGGGAAAGTGTTTCCCTGCCTCATAGATGAATACATTAAGCCATATTTGGTGTGTATCAGTTTCAAAGCTGGAGTCAAAATTTACAAAGGGCTCAAAGGAACGTGCTTTTTTTCTATCTTGCGGTAATGCCTGCAGAGGAATCAGCAATACGATATGAATGTAGAGGGAGGTGTAAAATGTTAAATATTTTCTGTGTTCTTTGACTTCTTTCTCTCACTAAATTTCTAGAATTGATAACAAGAGATGCAGAGAGGAATAGGTGCTGATATTTGTAGCTAGCCTTTACACATTAAAAGCTTCACTTGGTCAGTGCACTTCTTCTTCCATCGTGTATTTTGGACCATGGGATGTAATAACTACGTGTAGCTCACAGCAAATGGTGAATAGATTACATATGTACAGGTCAAATGTATTATTCTCTCTCTCTATATATATATATGACATTTTTCAAGGCCCAATCTAACCAATTACAAAAGTCCAAATATGATAAACATTCTAAGATTATGGCAGTGTGATGTAGCCATTCTTTTTGAAGTATTACAAAAGTTTTCCATGATCACTTGCTTCAAGTTCCAAGTAGAAAATGTATGTACAAGTATCATGTAAATTTTCACAAAATTACGAATACTATAAATCAATCTTATATATTACCTTTTATTACAAAATGGAAAAAAAGATAATATATCGAACAAGATAACTATGGTTATTCTGTTCATTATATATACAATTAACTGATACGGTACTCAGGCACAAATAAATAAAGAGAACCTACCTACTTATCATATTCTCTTGGACAGAAGTAGCATGGACATGTAGTTTACATCGGTATGCCTAAACACCACAAACGAGTGCAAACGAGCAGGCAGACCCAGTTTACATGTCAATTTGGTATTTTTCTGGGGGGTACTTTTATTCCAGGGGGTACTTTTATTAGATTTTGAAGATTTGTCCGGGGGGTACTTTTATTCCAGGGGGTACTTCTATTTGAGAGGTGAGAGTAACAGGTCTGTCCTTCTGTACTAGCCTAGAACCCAGGCACCATGCTGCAGCAGTAACAGGTCTGTCCTTCTGTACTAGCCTAGAACCCAGGCACCATGCTGCAGCAGTAACAGGTCTCTCCTTCTGTACTAGCCTAGAACCCAGCCACCATGCTGCAGCAGTAACAGGTCTCTCCTACTGTACTAGTCTAGAACCCAGGCACCATGCTGCAGCAGTAACAGGTTTCCCTGTCCCTAGCCTAGATCCCAGACACCAGGCTGCAGCAGTAACAGGTCTCTCCTTCTGTACTAGTCTAGAACCCAGGCACCATGCTGCAGCAGTAACAGGTCTCTCCTCTGTACTAGCCTAGAACCCAGGCACCTTACTGCAGCAGTAACAGGTCTCTCCTTCTGTACTAGCCTAGAACCCAGGCACCATGCTGCAGCAGTAACAGGTCTCTCCTCCTGTACTAGCCTAGAACCCAGGCACCTTACTGCAGCAGTAACAGGTCTCTCCTTCTGTACTAGCCTAGAACCCAGGCACCATGCTGCAGCAGTAACAGGTCTCTCCTCTGTACTAGCCTAGAACCCAGGCACCATGCTGCAGCAGTAACAGGTCTCTCCTTCTGTACTAGTCTAGAACCCAGGCACCATGCTGCAGCAGATCCTGAAGACGATGTACGTGGATCCCGAGATTCTGTCGGAGCTGTCCGAGGAGCAGAAGCAGCTGCTGTTCTTTAAGATGCGTGAGGAGCAGGTGCGCAGGTATAAGGAGTGGGACGAAAAGGAAGACAAGAAACCCAAGAAGCCTCCCAAACCAGGTGAGTGGACTGTCTCAGACAGTTAAGAAAAAGGCCAAGATAGCTATAGATAATGGGGAGGTGTGGGGTGTAGGTTTGTTTGTTTTTATGGTGAAGGGAAGGATCCAGTTACCGAGTGTTGTTTATCTATTTGTTTGTTTATTACAGGAAAGAGAAGGATCCAGTGGTGCGGACGGAGAGCCCTGGACCTGGGTGATGGGGGAGTGTTGTTTGTTTATTTGTTTGTTTGTTTATACCAGGGAAGAGAAGGATCCAGTTCCTGAAAGGTGCAGACGGAGAGCCGTGGACCTGGGTGATGGGGGAGGGACGCGGGGATGCGACGATCGAGGAGATTATGGACCGCGAGGATCAGCTGAGAGCGCAGAGGCTGGCCGAGAAGGAGGCTGAGGAGCTGAAGTCAGTCTTATTATTAGTATTATTTTCCTGAAAAATGAGTCGTAGATCCTTTCCTTGTGAGAAAAGTCTTGGATAATTTCCCTGGAAAATCAATATTAGATCATTTTTCTGGAATATCACTGTTAGATCCTTTTCCTGGAAGATTAGTCTTAGATCCTTTTCCTGGAAGATTAGTCTTAGATCCTTTTCCTGGAAGATTAGTCTTAGATCCTTTTCCTGGAAGATTAGTCATAGATCCTTTTCCTGGAAGATTAGTCTTAGATCCTTTTCCTGGAAGATTAGTCTTAGATCCTTTTCCTGGAAGATTAGTCATAGATCCTTTTCCTGGAAGATTAGTCTTAGATCCTTTTCCTGGAAGATTAGTCTTAGATCCTTTTCCTGGAAGTTCAGTGTTAGACCTTTTTCCTGTAAGATTGATGTTAGATGTTTTTCCTGGAAGTTTAGTACCAGATCTTTTTCCTATATAATCCCTATATATATAGTTATCACAAGTCATTGCAAGTTCTCTATGCTAAGATTTTTAAGAACACTGTTATAAGAACAATTTTCTCCTTTTCATGAAGAAGGTAGAGGTAAATGTCTTTACTCTAAGATTTCCTCTGAATACTCCTTCCAGGAGGAAGAACGAGGAGTTGATCCGAGCGAAGCTGCAGGCGGAGAAGGAGAAACTGGAGCGGGAGAAGCGACAGCTGGCCGAGGCGAAACGGAAGGAGGAGGAGGCGTACGCCAGCAGGAAGGAGGCCAAGATGGCGGCCGAGCGGGCGCGGAAGGCCTGGGCCGAGCAGGAGAGACAAGCCAAGGAGCTCGAGAAGAAAAAAGAGGCCGAACTCAAGGTCGGTACCCCCCACAGCAACCTGTAATGGCATAGTCAGTACCCCCTCAGCAACCTGTAATGGCATAGTCCATACCCCCCACAGCAACCTGTTATGGTATGGTCCACAAGCCAGTCTCCAAGCAAATGTTTTGGAGGCTGAATTTGAGTTTGTTTTCCTAGCTGTTCCTGTCTGTGTCAAAAACTTGTTTCAGGAAAGACCTCCCCTCCCTGCGCCCATATAAAAGGCCATTTTAACATGGTGACTTAGGAATGCTTTTTTGACACAGAGAAAGGGGCAGCCAGAAAAGTGTAACAATTTACCCACCTCCAACATCTGCTGGAAGATGATGGAAAAGCTGACAAGCTGACAGAACTAGGGATAGGTATCAGCTGATAGCAAAAAATATGGAGCTGAAATCTGACACTGATACACAAACAAGATGAGGACAAGCAAGTGTCAGCACAAAACAGGCGACAAGCTTTCTAACAAAATAACAAGGTCTCAAAATAGACTCCAGTTTTTCTGCAAATCTAATGTGAATTGTGAATTTCAAGATGAACTGTACAAATTTTTTTTTGCCATAGAGAAGTTTTGGAAAAGGGGGTCGTTCAGGCTACCACTACTTACAAATTCACTGAAATTTGCTGCATTATCGAAAAAGCAGAAAATGAAGTCAAATATTACAAATAATGGACCTAGACATCAATGATATTGTTTTTTTAACAAACTTGCAGATAATTGATAGAATTGTGCTAACCACCACCCCTGCTTACAAGTGGAATCACCCACATCCTTGCACCTTAAGTTTTCACAAGCAAAAAGTATGCAATTCAGCCTTTGGCTGTGATGTACCTTTTTATGATCGTAATAATCAAATAAACCCTTCATTCATCATAAATGCCTAACCAGACCATTACAAAGATTTAAAAGCATGACCTGCAAATGCTACAGACCAATAAAGTGTCTAATGTGATCTGTTCACACACCCCCTGCCAGTAAGTGGAATCACCCACATTTCTGATCATGAATGCCAGAATGAAAACAGACCACTCGAAAAATCGGGGTCATAAAAGCTGCTGCTTGTTGGCTGAAAGAGCAGTCCAGTCCAGGACTTTGATGTATACTCAGAAGTCAAATACAACATCCAATCTGTGCACTTCAACTTGGGCTATCTGGGAACACATTAGAGAGTGCTAGACTGGTGTAATTAGCTCTCTGCCAGGGGGCGTAACCGCATGCAGGAATACTTCTGCCACCATACTGGACTGCTCTTTCTGCCATCTGAACTACACTACATGCTTTCCACCAACCTGCTGCTTGTTGTAAAACCCAGACCTGGAACTGGGAACAAAGAAATCCTGCCGAATGTTGTAACGCTAATTCACCTTTATCCGCGGGGTAACCTATATCCGTTGCTTTTAGATATGGACTCCGTATCTTAATAGGGATGTCAAGTTGACAGACGGTGGTTTGTAAGGACTGCAATTTGAAAGCACCTTCCATGGTCTTGATATAATCCTAAATACTCCTTTTTAAAAAGCAACGGATCGGATATAGGTTACTTCATGGATAAAGGTGAACTGGCGTTACCGTGTTGTTGTAGGTTATTAAACAGTTTTCTGGTGTTTCTGGTTTTAGTGCAACCATTGCCAGGAGCCGGTACTACAGGTGAGACCATGACTTCTGTAGCTGTGCCTGTGGCGTTGCTTTTGTGTCCATTTGTGCTGCCTTGTCATGTTCAATGTCAAGTTCTACTTGCAATAACCAATCCTGACTGTCCGTCACAGTTAGCGGTTTGACCAATGATAGCTTGGCAAAAATTAACAGTTCAACCAATGAGAAAGTGGCTGCAATTTAAATGATTGAATTTTTAGTTTTTATTTTGAATTTCTGCACTTTGACGAAGGTGGACAGTGCTTACCGCCTGAGCACTTTCAAATTGGGAAAACTTTGTGTTTGTTGGCTTTGTGAATTTAAATCTTGCCCTGTTGAGGTACAGATGCATGGACAAGCTGGGAGCAAGCTGAGAGTTATGCTCTTCATAAAATCTCATGATCTTATTCTGATTGTTATTTTTGTTTTGAAGATGTATTCGTCCTTGCAGATGTGAGTCAAAGATGACCATTGCCACACACTATAATCTGGCAGAAAGGCAAAGCAAAAGCGGTCTGCCTGAATCAGTATGCTATGGCTGCTGCACTCAAGATCATTTGTGTATGATAGTAAATTGTTGGGATTCTTGGATACTTCTCAATTTGACAGAAGTTTTGAGGCTCACATTCAGGAACTTCACTTGATTTTTGTTTGATGAAACCTCATCAAAGGCTAGACACAATTTGCGATGTTTGAAGCTAGGAGGATTGATCATCATATTTATTTATTTATTTATTATATAAGAGACATGACGGCACAATCACAAGATGGCTTCAGTTTAAGAAACGTTGCTGACTTTCTTCTCGGCTTTCTTCCAGAGAAAAGAGCAGATGGAGAGACGGCGGAGTTTCGAGGAGGTTCACAAGAAGGCGGAGAAGCGTGCCAAGGAGCTGTACATGAGTCTTAAGGAGGCGCGAGAAACGGCCATTAAGGAGGCGGAGCAGGAGCAGGAGAGGAAGGAGAGGGAGTGGAGGGAGCAGTGTGAGTAAGGGAGGGAGGGAGGGAGCCAGGGCTCTAGCCAGCGTCCGTTTTTCCGTCGATTGACGGAAATTTGCTGCGTGTGACGGAAAAATTTTGAAACCAATCCGTCAACTTTGACGGACAAAAATCTGATAAAAGCTCCTTGGTGCAAGCTACAGGCGGCTTGGGGACGCAATGTGAGTAAGAGGGGAGGGAGGGAGTGGGGATGGATGGATGGATGAAGGGATGGATGGATGGATGATTGAGTGAGTGACTGAATGAGTGACTGAATGCAGGGTTGGACAAGTCCAATAGTCCCAGGCAAGTGAAAGTGCTGATTGGGCAAGCAAATGTTCAGTTTGATTTTGATATACCCGTTACAATTAATTTCCAGTCATGGTATCTAGCATTGGTCAACAAACAAAAATAGAGACAATGATAAAATATTCCATTGCTGGAAGTGGAAGGACAGAAAAATGTCATTCCGGGCAAGTAAAAACTTTTTTCCAGCAAAAAAATCTTTTATGTTCTTGCCCAATGGGACAAGTGAATTTTAAAAAACTAGTTTAACCCTGAAATTGTATGTTTTCAGTACAAAAACAGGCTAAGAGGAATGAATGGATGAATGAATGAATGAATGAATGAATGAATGGATGGATGGATGGATGGATGGATGAATGAATGAATACATGAATGAATAAATGAAGGAATGAATAAAGGAAGGAAAGGAAAGAATGAATGAATATATATATTTTGTATTTTTGCAGTACAAAAACAGAAGGCGGCAGACAAGAGAAGAAGCATGCTGGCGAGAAACGCCCGCGAGGAGTTTCGCCGGTCGGTCCACATGGCGATGGCCGACAACAAGAAGCAGACGGTGTACGACGTGGCCACGCAGTTACAGAAACAGTCGTTAGGGGGCGCTGCACCAGCCACAAGGACCAGCAAGTGAGTAGACGTGGTCCTGAGAAGGTTTTGTGATGAGGACAACTTAACTTAAAGAACCTGCGTAGTAACACACTAGTCATGGGATATTGGAGAATTTTTTTCCACTGCCTGTTGACATTTCGGTGCCTGTCAGACATTTTCCTCAGGGCTTCTTAATTCTGCTTCTCTCCGCTATGTGCAACTGATGTAGGTGGCGCTTTTGTGGCAAGAAGACAGTCCCAAACATGGCTGAGTTTGTATACCCCTCTTTCCAGTTCATCACTGGGGTTGACTTTCTTAATTCCAGACCGCTTCTTTGATCCACTGGGTCCACCTGTTGTCTGCAGGTGTTAAAGAATCACTTGTTGTGAACAAGAATTCTCCAACATTCTATCAACCTGATGAAATTATTTTTAGAAGTCATGGTTTACCTGATGTCTAATCTTCATCAACATTTCTTTAATTGTCGACTAGTTGTAGAGATTGATCAATATCACTTACTAAATGTTTATCTATCAATGCTGCGGCACAGTGGAGCTGCAGGTAGCCCTTCCAACAGCAGGTACCACAAATGTTTCTACAGCTCCATGATTATAAGTCTAGTTTTCTGTAGGTGGAGAATGGCCTGGATTACACACAGGTTTTCAGAGTTGACTTCAGATGAAAATCAGTGCACTTGGCACAAATATCTTTTTCCTCTTTGCTGCTTGAATACAAGAAAGAACATTAGAAAGTCCAGGATGTTGATTTTTCTGTTTGAAATCATCATCATCATCATCATCATCATCCGGGCGTGCTGGTTTGTTTGTTTGAAATCAACTGATTCATTTTATTTGCAAACTTTTCTCTATTTCAGGACCTCGTCACCAACGCAAGCGAGCCTCCCAGCGCGGCCGACCTCGCGGCAAGAGGTCATCCGGTGGTTCCAGGACTTCGAGCAGCCGCGCCAGGCAGGACTGGACGCTCGGACGCACCAACCGGCGGCCTGGTTTCACGGTCAGTACTGCGAATCTTGACATGTTCTCAGAGGTTTTATCTGCGCAGTGATCTGTATCTGTTTCTATAGAGCCAGTACAACCGCCCTTCATGCATAACACACACACCAGCTTCTGTATCTGTCTCTATATAGCCGGTATAACCGGCCTTCAGTGTAGCCATTCAGCTTCTGAATCTGTGTCTATATAGCCGGTATAACTGCCCTTCGGCGTAACACACCAGCTTCTGTATCTGTATCTATATAGCTGGTATAACCACCCTTCAGCATAACACACACACCAGCTTTACAGGCATGACTTAAACAGAGACGGGTACTAATGCACAAAAGGGTATAGGAACAGTGGAGCTACAGGAAGCCCAAAGGGTGTAGGAAGGACTTAACTTGTTCATAACTTCTCATCCCTAAGATGACCTCATTCCTAATTCCTTTTTAAATTGCCCTCAGAAAGATTCTAATTTTTTTCTATCCACCCCTCCCTAAGATTTTAACTGTTTTATAACCCCCTTCCCTCCGCAGGCATCATCTCCCGTCAGGAGGCGGAGTCTCTGCTCGAGGGTCGGCCGGTCGGAAGTTTCCTGGTGCGGGTGAGCGAGCGCGTCTGGGGCTACACCATCTCGTACCGGGCCGAGGGGCGCTACAAGCACTTCCTCATCGACACCTCCGACAACACCTACCAGTTCTTCGGCACAAACCAGCTCTCGCACACATCGCTCTGGGACCTGGTCAACTTCCACATGGTGGGTTTGTTTGTTTGTTTGTTTATTGCATAACCAGCTCTCCCATACATTGCTCTGGGACCTGGTCAACTTCCACATGGTGGGCTTGTTTGTTTGTTTGTTTGTTTATTGCATAACCAGCTCTCTCACACATCGCTCTGGGACCTGGTCAACTTCCACATGGTGGGCTTGTTTGTTTGTTTGTTTGTTTGTTTATTGCATAACCAGCTCTCTCACACATCGCTCTGGGACCTGGTCAACTTCCACATGGTGGGCTTGTTTGTTTGTTTGTTTGTTTACTGCATGACCAACTCTCACACACCTCTCTCGGACCTGGTCAACTTCCACATGGTGGGTTTGTTTGTTTGTTTGTTTGTTTATTGCATAACCAGCTCTCGCACACATCGCTCTGGGACCTGGTCAACTTCCACATGGTGTGTTTCTTTGTTTGTTTGTTTGTTTATTGCATAACCAGCTCTCTCACACATCGCTCTGGGACCTGGTCAACTTCCACATGGTGGGTTTGCTTGTTTGTTTGTTTGTTTACTGCATAACCAGCTCTCACACACATCACTCTGGGACCTGGTCAACTTCCACATGGTGGGCTTGTTTGTTTGTTTGTTTGTTTATTGTATAAACAACTCTCGCACATCGCTGTGGGACCTGGTCAACTTCCACATGGTGGGTTTGTTTATTTGTTTGTTTGTTTATTGTATAAAGAACTCTCGCACATCACTGTGGGACCTCGTCAACTTCCACATGGTGGGTTTGTTTGTTTGTTTGTTTGTTTATTGTATAAACAACTCTCGCACATCGCTGTGGGACCTCGTCAACTTCCACATGGTGGGTTTGTTTATTTGTTTGTTTGTTTATTGTATAAAGAACTCTCGCACATCGCTGTGGGACCTCGTCAACTTCCACATGGTGGGTTTGTTTGTTTGTTTGTTTATTGTATAAACAACTCACACAACTTGCTCTTGGACTGCCAAGCTTCCACATGGGTTTGTTTGCATGCTTATTATTGCATGTAGCAGCTTTTATCATTTTTCATATCAGCCAGTTCTGTAGGACATTGCACACAATTATGAGAAAAGGAAACAATACAGTCATGTATCTGCATTGTACCATGTGCCCCATTTTGGGTAAATCCAGTTTTCAGTTCACTTTTCAGCAGGTTCAGAATTAATTGCTATATGAACCCAGATGACCTTGAAACTCAGACTGACCCCTTGCACCCCCCTCCCCCCCAGAGTGAGCCGATCTCCAGTACGGGAGGGGAGGTTCTCAAGGCGCCGTGCGGACAGAAGAAACAGCCGCCCGACTACCGGGACCTCATGGAGCAGCAGAACTCATCATGGTTATAACTACGTCTTAAAGACATCACATAACATCTTATTTAGTAACAACGTCTTAAAGACATCGCATAACGTCTTATTCAGTAACAACGTCTTCTCGCCAGCACAATACACACTGTACATTTCCAAACCAGCACCCGGAAAGGCTGTTAACGGGATCGAAAGATAAACATGTACTATATCAAGAAATATAGACAAATTAATTATGATAATTGTCTTTCTTTTTATTTTCCTTTCTGTGTGTGTTGTATCTTTCATATCTTGCTTTTTGTTACTGTAAACTGCCCTGCCGAGTGCTGGTTTGGAAATGTGACAGTGGTATGTGAGAAACTGGCCCAGGACGTCAGCATGGCTCATACAGGAACCTCAGAACTCTGCAACCTGCTGAAAATTGCTGGACCTTGTGATTGACCTTGGTATAAGGACTGGCTTATTGCAGGTGACAGAAGACTTTAAGTCTTTAAGCCCCGTGTTTGCCCTGGAGTCTAAGAGTTGGGTAATCAGGATGTTTGTTGAGGAATGTTGTAGAAATGAGTTTTTCTCTATAAGAAAGGTCGATTCTGCTGGGGTTGGCGGAAACGGCTGCCCGGTCGGTCGGCGGAAACGACTGCCCGGTCCAGTCCGGAGGTTGGTTTTGGGGGTTTCGAGTATTGCATATACAAAATGTAGCAGAGTAAGGTATCTAGTGTAGCTGCGCCTCCTTGCAGCAGTTTAAGCATTGTAATCTCAATATTAAACGTATACAAAATTTTGGACGGGATTTTGGTTGGAAAATGGCTGGTAATATTCTGTATATAAATTATGATGAGCGTAATTGTGTACATGCCATAAATCCGATCGTAATTACGACCGTATCTATGGGGTGCTATCACATGGAGAGCGGTTGGTAATATTAAGTATGTACCAGTGTCTGAAGATTTCCCAGACTGCAATTCTTTGATCATGATACTATTTTCACACATGTTGGAAATGATAAGATGATAAAGATTTAACCAAGGATTTAACAAATGTGTTCGTGGCCAAAGCACTGAAAGTCAGCATAATCCCATCCAGTCTCAGGTCGGCAGAGCAGCTAGAGCCCTAATAACACCGCGATAAACAACGTGGCCTCGATCAGCTCGAAAAATTCTAAATTAGCAATTAATCTTCAACATGAATGACTCATACTCTGATCAATGCCCACATCTTATTTGTCTAAAGCTATTCCGAAGAGCAAATAATAATAAAGTTTACTACTGTTCCCTATTAGAAGCGCCTCACACATATTGGATCCACGTGGCCACACACGCTGCGTATTTCGGGGTCAACGACCCAACGTTAATGTGCGCCACATGGAATGCCGAAAACTTCAGATGAATTACACAATCAAATCAAATTTCGAATTTCTGATATTACGGTAATGTTTACGATATTAGTGCTACTGTTAGTTGTTGGGTCAGCCTACACGGGAAATGCACCTAAATTACTGCTGCGATAGCAAGCCATCTTGTTTACATTTGGTATACTCAAAACCCCCAAAGCCAACCTCTGGACCAGACCGGGCAGCGGTTTCCGCCGACCGACCGGGCAGCCGTTTCCGCCAACCCGTTCTGCTGTCCTTGCCTGATCATCAGTGAAGCAGCTCCACAGTTGCAGGTTTCTCTGTGAGTGTGAAACTTGATACACAACTTCTTCCAAGTCTGCGTGAGCTACGAGTGAAAAAATGTTCTATAAGCCACATGTAGTTACAATTTAGCTTAAAAAACACAGCAAACAGCAAAACTTGCCATCCGAGATTACATGTACAAACAGTACTACTAGTAGCTAACTTAGTAATCATGCATGTATCAAACAATTGATGGTGAAAATGTGTCATGTAGAAATGTGTGGCCAAAATAAGTCATTCTACAGTAGGACAGGTATCATGTTTACTGACTAAGAAAATCATTTACTATTAATCTAAATCTAGAAGACTTTTGGAGCAATGTTTGAAGAAATTTAGTATACAGAATATTATGAAAGGCCAGACGAGTATAAACATAGGAAAGTTCTTGCAATGATTAATGTGATAAAATGTTTGGAAGCAATGATATTGGAAAGTGAATCATGGCAATAATTAATGATCATGATCAAACCTTCATCAATAAGGCAATAATATTATGCAGTATATCTCACATAAAGGTCCAGCAATATTGATTATGAAATTATGAATTAGATAAAAGATTATCATCTATCTTTGAATGTATGTTTTTTTGATATTGGAGAATTAAGTATAACCATAAATATAATCATTACAGCTTATTAATCAAGCTGTTGGCTGCGTATTTAATCATCAGAAGAAAGATGACAGCAATCGGTATGAAACGGACGTGTGTAATATTTACATCATGTACAAATATGTGTAATATTGTAACACATGTAAAAGTGCAAGACTGGCAGTTAAACTTGTGTATAAGCGCTGGTGAACACTTGAGGGACTCAGAAATAGTATTCATTCTACACATACTTACATAATTATTCTTACTCTAAAAACTTGAAGCATTCACAAAGTTCAGTTTTGTGATGACTATAGGTGCTTCAGTAGTCACTGTGTACAATCTAAGGGACCACCAGACATAAAGGTCCTTATACCCCCCTCACATTAGGCGAAAATTGATCGGACGAGTCTGCGAGCTCTAAATTACGAGGAGGCACGACGAAGGAATGGCAGAGTTCCCCCCTTCCTGTCAGGGTCATGCCTCCTCATAATTTAGAGCTCGCAGACTCGTCGTCCGATCGAATCGCGCCTAATGTGAGGGGGGTATAATGCAGACTGAGGGGTCAAAGGCACAGGTTTGACTGCACGTATAAACATCAATTGTTTGAATTTAAACAAGCATATTTTGTAAATGTTCCACTTTCTTGTGTCCTTTTTGAAGACCTGGTAAACCCCAAACTTCTCAATGTGTTTAATGGTGTTCCGAGGAAGGAAAATATCATGTAGAAAGCATTGTTATTAATGTTAATATGATGATAGATACGTTTGTTAGATTGAATATCAAAGTATAATACACGCTATTCAGTGAAACTTGCCCACGTACCTTCTCTACTTTTAACAATGTTTGCTGATTTTTTTGCCACTGATAATCAGACTTTATATCGAACAGGACCCTGTATGTAATCATGGTACGTCACACTAGCCAGGGGTGCCCCCTAGTGGCGAAGAAGGGTATTACAAGAAGGTGGCCATGTCCAATGTAACTCACTGATGTGACCTGTTATCTGATTCTGAACATTACAAGTCTTTCTATCCAGGATTTACCTTGTACCACTTTAACATTTTCTGGAAGTTGATAACAAACAATAATGTTGTAAATCAATTTTTTGTGCTAGGTAGAAATTGATAAAAGCATCTTTACATGTATATGCAATCAAACTCTGCAAACGTGTATAAAACTTTTGTAAGCATGATAATGACATTTGTATGTAATGTTTTCCAATTTTGTATAATTGAGATTATAATTATCCGCACACAATGAGTCATACACTGTACATAACTTCCTGTATGCAAACTATACATAATGTAACTGCTGCCAACTTTTCGACCAAGTACTGTAGCATTGAGGCCAAACTGATTTCAGTTTTGTTGGTTTTCCAGTACAAAAAATCCTGAACTAAAAGATAAACTTGAAAACTGTCTGAGGGGAAATTCTGTACCTTGGTACTCACAGCTTCAGGGAGTGGATATAGACATAATATATACTAAGTCAAGTATTCCTCAAAGTCTTTTTCCGTTGCCATCTTCCAACAGTTTGCGTAGAACCAAGCAAAGGAATTGGTCTGGCCTCCTAGCCCAGTAGAATAAAGAGTTGAGCAAGTTCAAGGGCAAAAATGTGCAGTACCAACCAGGCCTGGTACCAACTTTTCTTGGTGTTAAAGTCTGAGATTTTAAAACACATGGAGACCCCCTTCCTGTTTGTGAGGGTACTGCAGACAGGTTGACTTTAGGGGACCAGACTTGGCAGACAAATTTTCTGTATACTGAGCAATATTTAATCTTAGTCAGTTATTCTTCCAGTGTTTTTCTACAATTCATAGTCTTTATCTTAAACTGTCTTATCGATAATCAAGGCAGATGAAGGTAAAATACATTACTCAAGTAACGGTTACATTATCAGGTCTGTACTGTTCCTGGAGTAACAATTATCTAGCCAAAGAGAAGGCACATCCTCTGCATATTGAAGATGATTTTCCACTGTCTTACAACACCAAACTAAATTCGAGGTAAGCTGATTTTGGTGTTATAAGACAGTGGAAAATCTTCAATATGTACTACATCAACACAGATGAGCTTTCATGCTTACATCCTCTGCAGCATATACTTGTGAATACAAACATGAGTCAGCGGGGAACTACTTACAAGTGGGTTAAAGTTATGCCAAATCTTTCTTCCACACAGGGTTGATGGATGTATAAAATGTGCTACGTGTTCTACCTACCATGTTCGTTGTTGTGAATGTCACATTAGGATATCACTTGATATACTAGTACATGTATCAGGCTTTGAAATGTGCAAACCTGGAGTCTTCACTTCAGCATCACTGTTGTTCTGTCACAATGTTGGCTCAAAGTCAGCTGACTCTTGCCTTTTGGTGCACATTTGCTTTATTATGTTTACTAACTTGTTTACCTGGTCATTGTCTGTAAAACATGGATGTTTGTTCTGTTTTCTTTCTTTGTTTGCTGCCTATAAAACACTGAAATACAATAAAGCAATCAAGTACTTGAAAGGATATCAACTTGTCGTAAATCGTTTTTTCACTTTGTAACATTTTACTCATTTTCTTTTCAGAATAATTAGGTACACACAATAGTCAGGTGGTTTTTATGTCTGCCTTTCTTGTTTTGCAACGGAAACTGGGCAGTTGTCATGGAAACCTAATGTTGCCATGGAAGCTGCTGTCATGGAGACAGACTTGATGAAATAGATTCATGAATAGACATCAGACAGTACTACATACTTTATTCTTTATCAATATTCACAAAAATACAAATGTATGGCAATAGAGAAGTTCATTAAAATATACATAATACATTTAATACTGTACAACTGCAGTGTATCAGAGTAATAGATGTCAATGAAGTACAAATTTGTTCTGCACATAATGAGTAAAATTGTCATGATTGACAATTTCCTTCTTAATTTATTTTGAAAGGAAGTTATGTCGTACATTCACCTGTTTACAGAACGGCCTCCCATACTGGGCTGAACTGTAGGTCCTGTGATCCTGGCAGCACTGGGTTTGTTTGCAGAAACCCACTAAAACATCTCTGTGGCTCTTACCGCAATAGTGTTCACACCTGCACCTTAGACGTGTATATGTTAAATTATCTAACACTTTTGGTTGGTTACCTTGTAGGACCTCTTTCAGTCATTGGTTGGCATGGACTAAAACCAGTGTAGTGACTGGTTGGCGATCCTCCAATCATGAGTCGCACCTGGATCAATCCAAGCCAGTGATTGGTTGGCAGTCCTCTGACCACAAATTGCACCTGGATCACAGCCATTCTGTGATTGGTAGCCATTCTCCAATCACAGGTCACCCATGTACACCTGGGTCAAAGCCAGTCAGTGGTTGGTTGGCCATCCTCCAATCAAAAGTCACCTGGAATGTTCTCTGCCCCTGGGGGGAGTTCCAGAACCATCTGATTGGCCGACAGATGGCTGAGCAGGCGCTCGACGGGGTCGTACCGGGTCAGCGTGCTGAGGGAGCCAATCAGCAGCAGCTTGTGCTTGGCGCGGGTGATTGCCACGTTCAGCCGGCGCCAGTCCTGCAGGAGCTCACCCAGCTGAGGGGTACAAGGTCATTCAACAAGGTCACTGAACAAGGTCATTCAACAAGGTCATTCAACAAGGTCATTGGACAAGGTCATTGTACAAGGTAGGGCTGGGTACCGGTACAGAAAATTCAGGTCCAGGTCCGGTTCAGGTCCAGAGGATTAGGTCCAGGTCCGGACCTGAACCTGGACCTGATGCAGTATGACCGATACCAATGGTCCATTTCACTACAAAGAAATCTGTTTGGTGGAGAATTAGACTTACACTGGCGTTTTAAAATCCTTCAACGCTAACTGCACCTGTACGATTGGCTGTAAAACTTGGTAGAAATTACTATAAACTCTACTCTACTTCACTCTTGTTATTTTCTTCCACCTGGAAGCGCCAAAACGTGTGAATGCCTGATAAAATAATCTGTTAATTTTCTAATCGGTCCAACATCCGGTCCACCTAATTTTTTCAGGTCCGGTTTTTCTGGACCGGTCCAATGAGGAAAACCGGTTTTGTACCGGTACGCTGTACCGATACCCAGCCCTAGTACAAGGTCATCTGTTCACTGATTAGAGGAGGTTAAAATAAGATCTTATGTCAACCTCCTTGACGTAAGGTAGCGGACACTGTAAGAAGCGTCAGACCATCTACAAAACGTATACAGTTGCTAAAGTAACTTCTCTACTGTGTCTCTTGTTACCTGGATGATTGTGCAGCGGAATGACACCACACCAATAAAATGGAAATGTTTAAACATGTACAGTTAGAAGTACATGTGTGTTGCCCTGTACCTGCCCTCCTGAGTTACTTCTGACGAAGGACACCATGATCACACTCTTGTCTCTACCCTGGTATTTATCCACCGTGTTGATCTCCACCCCGGGGTACCCTGGGTTGTTCTCCTCCCCAGGGCAGCCTGCTCCCTGCAGCAGGTCAGACAGGACCCGGAGCTGTCTTCTGTAGGGAGCGATGATGCCTATATCCTCCTGCAGGCACCCAGCCTGGACACACAGGACAGCTATGTCAAGACTAATAATGTGTAAACAACGACTGGCACCCAGACTGGGTGAATTGGACAGCTACATCAGAAATACTTAACACATTAACCGATGGTCAAGTTGAATAAGAAAACTCTTTCTGAGTTGGTTGCAGAGCTGCCTACCTTGACAAGAGCAGATGTGAGCGTCCGAACCAGCTGAGCCTCTGTCCGGTTACTCAAACCGCCCTGTTCGCTGGTCTCCACTGCCGGTACCTAAAGAGTAGAGACAGTATGCTGTAGTCGAAGTACTGTCAAACTTTGTCAAATGTTCGATCTGGCGCCATTGAACCTCGACTCCTACCTGATAAAGAGAAAGTCACAGATGACCTTTCATGCTGAGGTTCTCCTGTGTCCAGGGGTGTTTGTTTGTTTGTTTGTTTGTTTGTTTTCTCACCTTGTCTGTGTCCAGGGGTGTTTGTTTGTTTGTTTTCTCACCTTGTCTGTGTCCAGGAATCTGACAAGTGCGTCCGGCCTGAGAGCTTCCCGTATCCATGACGACGCCACGCCAAGCCCTGACATCACTTCCTCCAGCTGTGCCCAGGCGGGAAGGTCGAGCCGTGCTGTCGCGACCTTGTCGGAGCCGCAGCGAAGCTTCCCATCATACATCAGGGTGTTGCTGAGGTCCATGATGTCAGAGTTCATGCGGTACTGCACGTTCAGCGTCGCTGTCGCACTCTGTGGGGAACAATTCACGTTATAGTCTGTTTTTATATCATACCTGGTCCGTATTTACGTTCGACACCGGTGTTCAGACCGGTCCGGATTTTACCTTTTTCAAATTTTTGACAGCAACACACTCAAGCGAGTTTTGAATCGTTTGAATCAAACTATGGAGCTCCAGTCTGTACTGCAAAACACAGACCGGTTGGAACTTTATTGTTTTTTATATCTAGCTGATGATGACCCCACACAGGTAAGCTGTGTCCTTACCTGATGATGACCCCCTAGGAAACCTGTGTTCTTACCTGATGATGTCCCATCTTCTTAAAGAGACTCTCGTCCATGCCCATCCTGCGGGCCGTACCACTCTGCACCAGGGGGGGCAGCTGCTGGTGGTCCCCGACGAGCACGAACCTCCCCGCGTGCACCAGCGGCCCCAGGCACACCGGCTGGGCAATCTGAGACGCTTCGTCCACGATACACACGTCAAACTTACGCCGTGAGAACAGCGCGTGTTTGGCGCCCAGGCACGTGGTCGCAACTACCGGCTGGGGAAGAAGGCAGGGAGCATAGAATGTAATTTACAAGATGACAAGTCATGCAATGGGAACTGTCAGTAAACCATGATCACTGAGAAAAAGATACACACTTTCTTTTCCATCAGAAAACTCTACATATCCGAAATCTAGTTATTGTGTGTATGTCCCAATTATATTGTCTGTTTCTGTATGTGCTCAGGGACACCTGAAAAGCAGACTGTAGCCTTAGTGTAGTATTACCCTGGTAAAATAAAAGATGATGATGATGATCTGTAAATGGGAACAACAAAAAAGAGGCAAACAACTTGCACCTTGTCCATGTAGAGCTTGTCCAGCTCGGCCACGGAGGTCAGTCCTCGGGTCAGCTGGTCGTCGGTGTGGGGCGCCACGCCCGGGTGGACTCGGGAGGCACTGCCCAGCCGCAGGAAATCAACCTGGGAAACATGGAGATGCAATGTTACATGTCAGACAGTTTCCTCTTAAGCTATTGCAAGAGGCTAAAATCTTCTGATTGTATAGTCTGAGGCCACAGAATTTCCAGGCAAGGATCTAAGAGAGCCAAACAGCTGGGTTTTGAGACGAACCACTGTCCAAAGAATGCCCTGATCATAGGACAATCACACAACCTCTGTTGTCCAGCTCTATCTGGCCGCAGATTGAAGAGTATCTCTCAGATGACTTTTCCTCCCAGCTGCCTATTCAGGAGCGCTACAGAAGCACAAAAACTTTCTTTACCCTCCTGCTGTGAAATCTATGTCCCTGTAAAAATAAGTGAGCTTACAGTATCATCTGGGTATGAGATCTACTCTTACCTTGTAGTTGGTGAGTTTGAGCAGCACGTTGTCGACAGCAGAGTTGGTGTAGAGTTGGGGTTATAGGGTAAAGGTTAGGGTCAGGTTTTGACCTTGTAGTTGGTGAGTTTGAGCAGCACGTTGTCGACAGCAGAGTTGGTGTAGAGTTGGGGTTATAGGGTAAAGGTTAGGGTTAGGTTCTGACCTTGTACTTGGTGAGTTTGAGCAGCACGTTGTCGACAGCAGAGTTGGTGTAGAGTTGGGGTTATAGGGTAAAGGTTGGGGTTAGGTTCTGACCTTGTACTTGGTGAGTTTGAGCAGCACGTTATCGACAGCGGAGTTGGTGTAGAGTTGGGGTTATAGGGTAAAGGTTAGGGTTAGGTTCTGACCTTGTACTTGGTGAGTTTGAGCAGCACGTTGTCGACAGCAGAGTTGGTGTAGCTAGCCAATCAACACATGGCCTGTTTCTGCAGCTGGTTCCATCCTGGAGAAAATAAACAAACAAACAAACAATATAAACAACTCAACCTAAACCAGGACCTTCTAAATCGCTTGCTTCTGCGGCTGGTTCAGACCTGAAACCACCAAGCTGTTTGGTACCAGACATGTAATGGTTATGAGGAGAAGGGAGAAGGTTTCAACTGAAATCTGCTTAAACAACCACACATCCCTTGATACAGAATGAGATGGGAATCAAACCCTGCACCTTTGAGCTCAAAACTGACATCTGCTAAAACAGCTACACATCATTTGGGCCAGATGGGAATCAAACACTGCACCTTTAAGCTTAAACCTGATATATTGTTTGTCATGAAGTCCAGGAAGATAAGTGGCGTGCCATAGGGCACTTCACGAATGAATTTTCAAGTCTGCTCAAACAGCTGCACATCATTTGGGCCAAATGGGAATAAAACCCTGCACCTTTGTGATTAAACCTGACACTTGCTCAAACAGCTATCATTTGGATATGATGGGAATCAAATCCTGCACCTTTGAGTATCCTGGCGATGGTATCCCTTGCGCCGGCTGGACACATGTCGGAGACTCTTGTGTGGAAGCGAGGCTCGCGCTGTTCCACGATCAGCTCCCGGAGTCGCTCGGCTGTTGCGGTTTTCCCCATCAGACGGGCGAGGTTCGCCAGGCTGGTCGCCGTGGAAACGTACCCGTCCTTTTTGTCGATGGTGAAGACGGTGTCTGCAGGGAACTTGGACAGGTCCCTGGGGGGAGTTTAATGTAAAGGATGTTTTGCAAACCTTCACATTTCTGCAAACTGTGATTGATATGACTGAAACTGCTCTGTCAAACTACACAGTAGTTTAACTGTTTATACCATCACTACAATTTAAATACTTGATTCAAATTTATACGAGACAATACAGTATGCTGCACCTGGCAGCAAGATGCTGATGTTGTGCAGCATACTACAATTTCAACATGATACCTAAAAAATTGCGGGATGCTGGCGAGAATTTAAGAAATCACTACAAGATTTGTAATTTTTGATTTGAATTCATTCTAAAAATCAGGAACCCCATAAATGTAAGATTCTGACCTGTCGACTCTGACAGACAGAGTTTCCTCTGCCAGTTCGGTGAGAAATCCGGAGCACATCGCCACCATGTTCCTGTCCTCCACACTGACCAGGATGTAGTCATCCACGCACAGTCGCAGGGACTGGGCAGGCTGGGAGCTGTGGGATGGAGGGAGGGAGAGAATGGCTGTAGAACGAGTACAGACATGTCATCCACACACAGGGACTGGGAGCTGTAGGATGGAGGGAGGGAGAGAGAGAATGGCTGTAGAACGAGTACAGACATGTCATCCACACACAGGGACTGGGAGCTGTGGGATGGAGGGAGAGAGAGAACGGCTGTAGAACGAGTACAGACATGTCATCCACACACAGGGACTGGGAGCTGTGGGGAGGGAGGGAGGGAGAGAATGGCTGTAGAACGAGTACAGACATGTCATCCACACACAGGGACTGGGAGCTGTGGGATGGAGGGAGAGAGAGAACGGCTGTAGAACGAGTACAGACATGTCATCCACACACAGGGACTGGGAGCTGTGGGGAGGGAGGGAGTGGGAGAAGGGCTTTAGAACGAGTACAGACATGTCATCCACACACAGGGACTGGGAGCTGTGGGATGGAGGGAGGGAGAGAATGGCTGTAGAACGAGTACAGACATGTCATCCACACACAGGGACTGGGAGCTGTGGGATGGAGGGAGAGAGAGAAGGGATTTAGAACGAGTACAGACCAAAGATGCACAAACCAACAGTTGTACAGGTGTGTTCTCACCTGGTTGTCAGGTGTTTCCTCCTGAAGGTACAGGTGAAGTCTCCGTCCACACCTGGCTCACACCTGGCCAGCTCCAGCCCGTGGGCACAGTCTCCGCTCTTCTCCCTGAACAGGAATAAGTCTTAGTACAGGAATAAGTCTTAGTACAGGAATAATTCTTAGTACAGGAATAAGTCTTAGTACAGGAATAATTCTTAGTACAGGAATAAGTCTTAGTACAGGAATGAGTCTTAGTACAGGAATAAGTCTTAGTACAGGAATAAGTCTTAGTACAGGAATAATTCTAAGTACAGGAATAAGTCTTAGTACAGGAATAATTCTTAGTACAGGAATAAGTCTTAGTACAGGAATAAGTCTTAGTACAGGAATAATTCTTAGTACAGGAATAAGTCTTAGTACAGGAATAAGTCTTAGTACAGGAATAATTCTAAGTACAGGAATAAGTCTTAGTACAGGAATAAGTCTTAGTACAGGAATAATTCTAAGTACAATGCTAAACTAATCACAACAGGAATACTTCTCAATTCTTAAACCGGGAATAAAACTTCTGGCTGTGTAATAAGAGAAGAGGTAAGGCCGTACATGTAGGTAAGCTAGAGAAGTCATGACAAACGTGACTTCACACCTGTCGTGAGCAGGTTTACACCACAGGTGTGGAACTCACCTGTCCTGAGCAGGTGTGGAACTCACCTGTCCTTAGCAGGTTTACACCACAGGTGTGCCAGGTGTGGAACTCACCTGTCCTGAGCAGGTTTACACCACAGGTGTGGAACTCACCTGTCCTGAGCAGGTGTGGAACTCACCTGTCCTGTGCAGGTTTACACCACAGGTGTGCCAGGTGTGGAACTCACCTGTCGTGGGCAGGTTTACACCACTGAGCAGGTGTGGAACTCACCTGTCCTGAGCAGGTTTACACCACAGGTGTGCCAGGTGTGGAACTCACCTGTCGTGAGCAGGTTTACACCACAGGTGTGGAACTCACCTGTCCTGAGCAGGTTTACACCACAGGTGTGGAACTCACCTGTCCTGAGCAGGTTTACACCACAGGTGTGGAACTCACCTGTCCTGAGCAGGTGTGGAACTCACCTGTCCTGAGCAGGTTTACAGGTGTGGAACTCACCTGTCCTGGGCAGGTTTACACCACAGGTGTGGAACTCACCTGTCCTGGGCAGGTTTACACCACAGGTGTGGAACTCACCTGTCCTGGGCAGGTTTACACCACAGGTGCGCCAGGTGAGACTTGTGCGAGGTCTCCCTGTCCTCCAGCATGACCAGCAGGTACCAGTGAGAGAAGTACTTCAGGTGAGACGTCTTCAGGTGTTCTGTCTCCTGTCTCAGCAGCTCTGACATGTCTCCTTCAGCTTCTCCTGACTCAAACACTCTGCAGAAATGTACCCAGCACAGTCAAACATGATATAATCTTTGATACTTTATTCAGTATATCAGCTATTAGACTGAGGTCCTCTTGGAGTACACAAAAACGAGTAACATACAAATGACATAAAAAGTTCTTACAGCCATTTACAGACTCAAAATCTCCAGCAGAAACTTGCTCAAACTGTACACATGTATATCATATTTTTTTATGGTTAACAGTTTCATATGGAAATGGATTCTTTACTAGTCTTGTATACATGTCCTTTTAAAGGGAGACAAATACAAAGTGTCTTTCTCTGTGACATCAAAATACAGAAAGCAATTATTGAAATCTCAAGAGTCAGACAAAATCTAATACAAAATATATATGCATCTTGTATAAATATTGTACATTGCTGATGTGAATTTCAAGTCATGAACAACTTAGAATATGAGGGTGTCTTTTGAATATAGCAATCCAACATAGAAAGTGAGTTTTGATATGATAAGGATTGTTTGACTCTCCAGGTCAATGGACACCCATGTGGGTCCACAGTTACCCATGTACCTGTTGTATATAGCACAGTTACCCAGCTGGGAGCAGTATTTACACCCACGTGGGTCGTTGATGACCGGAGGCAGCTGGGCCGGCACCACGCTGTCCCCCTCCTGGGTTAGCGAGCGTTTCAGCTGGGTCACCAGACTGAGGGTGACATGTGTCCATAAAGGTTAGGCATTCAGATGATGGGTTATGCCAAATAACAGTTACTCAAGCAACTGGAAATGATGACAGAAACTCAAATAAATAGAAATAACATAAACACACACACAAAGACACCCAGACACGAATATAAACACACTCACACAGACACACAGACTCTCACACAAACAAACACATTTAAACATATCCCCCTCCCACCTGTTCCTGAGCATGAGTATCTCCCTCCTGTCCACATGGCCGGCAGGAACAGCCTTCATGTTTCCTGTCTTCATTCTAACACCCCCCTATCTACACTCCTACACCTCATACACCCCCTCCCCACACCCCCTAACCAAACACCCCCTCCCCACACACCCCCTCCCACCTGTTCCTGAGCATGATCAGCTCCCTCCTGTCCACATGGCCAGCAGGAACAGCCTTCATGTTTCCTGTCTTCAGGTACAGCAGCAGGCCCAGCTCAGGGTCGGAGTGCTGCTCACGGGTCAGCAGCGTGTACAGGATCACCTAGGCAACAAGGTCAGAGGTCAACAAGGTTATAGGATCACCTAGGCAAAAAGGCCAGAGGTCAACAAGGTCACTGGGCAACAAAGTCAGAGGTGAACAAGGTTATAGGGTCGCCTAGGTCAACAAGGTCAGAGGTCAACAAGGTTATAGGATCACCTAGGCAAAAAGGCTAGAGGTCAACAAGGTCACATGGTCACTGGGGCAACAAGGTCAGAGGTCAGTAAGGCTATAGGGCCACCTATGCAACAGGGTCAGAGGTCAACATGGTTACAGGGTCACCTGGTCAACAAGGTCAGAGGTCAACAGGAGTACAGGATAACTTGACTCTATAGAGCCAGTCTCACCTGGCTCCTGTGTTCTATAGAGTTGTTCTCACCTGACTCCTGTGTTCTATAGTGTGTTCTCACCTGACTCCTGTGTTCTATAGTGTGTTCTCACCTGACTCCTGTGTTCTATAGAGCCAGTCTCACCTGACTCCTGTGTTCTATAGAGTTGTTCTCACCTGACTCCTGTGTTCTATAGTGTGTTCTCACCTGACTCCTGTGTTCTATAGAGTTGTTCTCACCTGGCTCCTGTGTTCTATAGAGTTGGTTTCCCGGCCAGTCTTCAGCTCCAGAGGCAGGACTCTCCGCAGGGGGTCCCTGCCCCGAGGCTGGATCCGCACTTCCGTCGTCACGTCGAGTTTCCCCTTCAGCCCAAACCTGCAGCACAGCAGCAGTTTGTTTTCAATTATGTCCAAAACACCCTTTAGAAATCCGCAGAAACATTCTGTACCATAAAAGGTACATCCAAAAATAAATATCAAGTCAACAAATACTTTCATTCCGGAGTGTTTGCTTTCCAAATGTGGCAAATCTGTCTTTTTAAAAAAAAATCAGAAATCAAGAAAAGTATGAACCCCTGACCTTGGAGCCCACACATTCTCCTCAATATCCCTGACAGAGCTGACGGCCACGGTGCTCCGTTCATCGCCACGGTTACGGTACGTTGTTCCCGGCAGCTTCACCTCCATCTCCGCTCCCCGTGTCCCGTAGAACCTGTCGGCCCAGCTGCGCATCACGGGCAGGTACTCCGCTATCTCCTCCTGCAGCTGGGTCTGGGTCAGGCTCAGGCTGAACCTGGGTCAAAGGTCAAGCAAAGGTCAGACTCAGGTCAGGCTGAACCTGGGTAAAGGTCAGGGCAAAGGTCAGACAGGCAAGCACTGAGCTATCTCCTCCTGCAGCTGGGCCTAGGTCAGGCTCAGGCTGAACCTGTGACAAAGGTCAGGGCAAAGGTCAGACTCGGGCTGGACCTGGGGCAAAGGTCAGGGCAAAGGTCAGACTCAGACGGGGGGGGGGGGCCCACAGGAAAGTTCAAGGGAAAGGTCAAGTGCAGGCCAAACCTTGGGGTAAAGTTCAGCAGAAAGGTTAGACTCAGGCTGAACCTACTCTCATGTCCCTAATAAACATACCTTCCGGAATAAACATACCCCCCGGACAAATCCTCAATATCTAATAAACATACCCCCCGGAATAAACATACCCCCCGGAAAATTACCAAATTGACAAGTATTTAACTGTGTCCATACTAACGTTACTTCTGTCCAAAGAAAAGAAGATGATAAGCAGGTAGGTTCTTTTTATTTATTTATGCCTAAGAACCACATCAGTTGTATAAATGAGCTGAAGAACTATAACAGATATCTTGTTCGAATTATGATATTTTCTCCATTTTGTAATAAAAGGTACAGTGAAACCTGCCTTATGAGTAACCTGAGTATAGGGGCCACTTGGCCATTTCGGTCAGTTTTCGTCGGTCCGTTGGATTTTTTACCTAATCATTAAGAAATAGTCTATAGCGGTCACCTGTCGAATGCGGTCGCGGCCAGACGATTTTCGGTCCGGCCGCTATGCCAACACTGCCGATAGCGGTCACCGGCGCGACTGGCGGGGTTCACTTTTTTCAATTTCTGCACTACATCAGCAAAATGTAGGCTCAAATTAGACGATTTACGAAGGAAACGTTGAATAAAGAAACATTATACAAAATTATGTGATTTTATGCGAAGTTTTTCCACCAAAGTGGTGTTGAATTCACGCGGCGTTTTTTCTCGTCTCAGACTCTTTGCACTCTACGTATACCCTTCTCTACATCGTCATATCTGTGCAAACTGGAAGACCATATGGACAGATTTTACAAATAGACCGTCCGTTCATGTATCTGATGTTTTAGGTTCTTGAAATGCATGTACGCTGTCCCAATTTTCGTATTCCGCGGGCCAAAAATGCGTCTCCGGTAATTTTCCAAGATGGCGTCAGCAGCAGATAAACAAGGTCACTAGGGGTCAGTGGGCGACTCCATTTTTCCAAGGTAAAATGTCGCAAAAAGAATTCTCTTGTGTAGCATGAAATACAGTGATTACGGTATAAAAACGATTAAAATCTATTACATGAAACTGTTTTATGTGAAAACTAGACTAAGGCTGATTTTTGCCGGAGAAATAAGCCTACGTACAGAAAGTTTATTTCGACGTGACCTTCTCGGCATAATGGCACATGCATCTACAGAGGAAAGTGTTTGTGGCGGTTTGAAGCTTAGAAATGATTATGAACTGGCTGTTTTTACCGACGAATTCCTGCCGTTTTGGAGAATATGCGGCGTCAAAACTCATATCACAAGGGAAACGAACTTATAGTTGTTATTTTTACGTCCAGTATTTATTATGTGAACGAATCACTCTTCCGCCTCGCTGACGATAGAGCATGGAACCACAAGACCGGAAATTCCTCGTGCAAGGTGCAGGTTTACGATGTAAACAGAGATTGTAAACTACTACTAAATTAAAACTAAAAGTTATTTATGTAAAAATTGTATTTCAAAACGTCAGTGCGGTGTCTTATTTTCCCCCAAGAACAACATTTACTTCGTAGCGTCAAAGTGTACCGCGTACGCGGGTCAAAACGCGGGGAAATCCGCGCTGTTTCGCCCGACAAATAGTGAATTTTGAGCAAAAATACCGCGGAAATATGGGCAGAAACCCCCAAAACTTCAATTCTTTGAGGGTCCTGGCTTAGCAAAGCCCCAATTTTCAGGAAAAAAATAAACGTACCGTCCAAAATAAGAACGTACCGGGTGGATTGTGAGGCTGAAAAAAATAAACGTCCCGGTACGTTTATTAGGGACATGAGAGTAGGGCAAAAGTCAGGGCAAAGGTTAGACTCAGGCTGAACCTGGGGGCAAAGGTCTTGATGAAGTAAATATATAATATTAATAAAGAAATGTTGATTTTGTTCTGGAAGGTTATCCATAATCTCTTACATGTCCCGAAGGTGCCTCTGCTTCTGCAATGCCTGCTGGGAGATCTGCTTGAGGGAGTCAGCGCTGAACGAGGTAGTTGTGGCTGCCTGGAAGACGTCATGTAATATGGTACCGAGCAGCATCTGTTTACTGGAGCCGTCTGTGCCCTGGGGGGAGGGGGGCAGAAGAACAGGACAGTTACCAAACTGCACATAGCCCTTTCTATTAGTTATTATCTATGTTTTGCTAAAGAAGTTTCTGTGCCTTATGCCACTTGCTTTATTCCGTTGGTTACAACTTTGACTATCTGAGGTCAACTTAGGTGACCTTTATACAACATGATTTGTTAAGAAAAATGTAAGTTAAATAAGTCCAGGACTGCCTGAAATTTGTGAAAGGAGTGTACACGTGAAGTGAAAGATTATTGCATACAGCTGGTAAACATGTACTGATAGATAGACGTCCTAACCTTGAACCTCTCGCTGAGAACAGCTCTCCGCAGACACTTGATGCCATTGGCTACTGCTGTTGATGACATCAGGAGGTCAGGGGTCACCACAATGTACCCGCGGTCCCTGTCCACCATGCAGATGCCATCAGCGCCAAACTCCGCCATCACGTGCACGATGTCGCCTGACTGGACGGGCAGTCCCGCCCAGCTGTCGCGGAGAACGCAGGTCCGGCCGCTACGGTGCGCGGGATTGGTCAGCTGCAAGGTCAGCTGGGTCACATACCCATCATGCTCTGCTGCCTCGACCCCCTGAACTCTGAACCTGCCGAACTTGTTACAGACGTCGGCAGTGCCGAGGGTCGGGTCATCTGTGGAACTGGGGAGGGGCAAGGGGATAAATAGAAGCGAAACTTCATCGTCTATTAAGTCCAGTAGTGAGTCACCCGGCTACTTTGGCTATTGTTACTCACTCAACGTGGACACTACATTTCCCTTCATACTAGAACAAAATGCACATCTCCTTATTCCATTCTGATGCCGGTACTCACTACAGGGCTCGAAATACCCCCTGCATATGCAGGTTAGTGCAGGTAAAAATGGAGCTGTGCAGGTATTTCTGGTGTCTACCTGCACCTAACCTGCACTGGTCCATGTACTGGGTTTTATACATAAATGTCCTATGTATATGGATTGATATCAGCTGCATTGATGTTACCACCCATTTAGTATAAAAGAAAAAAATAGCAATGGTTCCTGAGCAATTTTAGTATGATCCATACTTCCTAAGTTCAGAGTGGTGCAGGTAAAATTTGTCAGATGCAGGCAATTTTCAGTTACCTGCACCAGTGCAGATATGCAGAAGAAGTATTTCGAGCCCTGCACTGCAATGGCACCAACCTTGCTGCTTTGCCGCCCTTGAAGGGTGACATCTCGCTGAAGCTCCTGGCCAGCTCAGCGGCGCCCCCTGTCAGGTTCTCAAAGAAGCTGTCGTTCAGCTCCTCCCAGTCCGCACTGCAGGGGCTCACCGGCTCCGCTTCACACGGCTGTGCGGGGGGCGCGAGGGCAGCTGTCTCCATGGCAACTGGCTTGTCTGTCTCTGTGGAAACTGACTTGTCTGTCTCCGTAGCAACTGACTTATCTGTCTCCATGACAACTGGCTTATCTGTCTCCATGACAACTGGATTATCTGTCTCCATGACAACTGGCTTATCTGTCTCCATGACAACTGGCTTATCTGTCTCCATGGCAACTGGCTTATCTGTCTCCATGGAAGCTGACTTGTCTGTCCCTATGGCAACCCTGTGTTGTGCATCTATTGACAACATTTCTTCCAGCTTGGCTTGTGGAGTTTCTTCTCCAACATTTACCTGTGTAGATTTAACAGGAGGTAGAATACTGGTAAAGTTGTTCCCAGCATTGTGACATTTGACAGTGCTCCCTCCTGTGTCTATTGTGTCTGTTTCTGTTGTCTCTACTTCTGTCCTCCCTGCCTTACGCACAACGCCCCTGCTGTCTGGGTCTGTCCTGTCAGAGGGGTCACCACTGGCAGGGTGCTCTTCAACTTTGACCTGGGTTGGTTCCCCTTTGATCTTGTCCTGTTCACCCTTGACCTCATCCTGTTCACCCTTGACCTGGGTTTGTTGTCCTTGACCCTGAGATGTTTGTTGACCTTGAGCTAATTGTTGACCCTGAGCTACGTCCTGTCCGTCCAGCTGAGTTGACAGGTTCTTTCTGCAGGTGACACCGGTCCCCCTCCGCAGCTGTGGAGAAACAACATTTCCAGGTAAAAAAAAAATGTTTTACCTGTACCGCAAGATTAAAAAATATCAATACACCACATCTAGTCCCAGAGATACAACTAAGGAAGCTTGCAAGATTCAGGGCACATTGGGTAAACCTGAGGAAAGACTCCACAGTAGTTTTAGGAAACTGGTTATTTACTGGATAACATTACAGTTCTACACAAACACCTGTTTGAGACCACCTAAGGGACTTGAAGAGGGCACCAAAACATCTGCATTATGTACTGGTTGTGTGCACAGAATATAAACACTGAACTGTGACTCCAGGAAGACTGATTGCTGGAGGACCGCCACAGATCAACCCCAGACCTCAGCTGAAGCATCTTACCTGAGTACCTGCAGCTGTGTCCGGTGTTCTACTCCTCTTGCCGACAGGTGAGCTGCCCCGCGCAGGTGACCTCTTCCCTAGCAACGACCCCGTCCATGACAACCACTTCTTCCCTCCTGTTGACGTCCTGTTCCTGTCCTGTAACGATCCTGAAGTATCTTCATCCGACAATGCCCCTCCATCCTCGGCCTCAGAAACATTTTCTGTCCGTTTCGTCTCCTCGCAATTTTCACTTTTTCCTCCTGAAACTATAACCTTACTGTCCAAACTGTTGGTTGCTATGCACCTGTTCTGTTTAGTTCTAGTTGCCAGGGACCTGGCGTTCTGTTTTACTCTTGCTTCTGGAATGATTTCTGGAGAGTCGATCTGAACCAGGGTTGCCATGGTAACAGCATCAGCACCATGTTCCTCCTCTTTGATAGGCGAGTCCTGTTCTGTTGTTCTATCCTTTGTGGAGGGTTCATGTCCATGTTTGGATTCTGCAGAATGGTTGTCATGGGAACCTCTTGCACAGTTCTGTCCAGCAAAGCTGTCGTTGTTTACTTGTTTGTTTATCCACTCCCTCCCCTCAGGAGAGATCACTAACGACTTGTTCAGCTCGTCAGAAGAACACGCCCCTTCCTCACCTGGAACATTGTCTGGAGACTTGCTTGAGACGTCTTCTAAGACGTTGTTGCCTCTCTTCCCAGCAGTTCTCCCAAGATGCTTTGCTACGTTCTCTTTACTCGCCCCCCTCCCGCGCAGGGACAGCTTAGCAGATCGACCCCTCAAGGTCGCTGTCTTCGTTTTCCTGCCAACCTTGTGTTTCGGCGTTGCTGTGACGAAATCTGAGCTGTCGTCGGAGAACTCAGCGATAAACTGCGTCCCCGCTGCCTGGGTGTCGGGAATCCCGATGACCTCTGACCTGGCGCCACAGTGCTCCGAAGTCTTCTGTGCAGGTGCAGGTGAGGTCAGCTGTGTCTCAGGTACTACTGTGACGGAACAGCAGGGTCCAGACTGTGCAGCAGGAACAGCTGAGGTGGAACAGCAGGGTCGTTGGTTTGGCCGGGCCCTACTGGCAGCTGTCCTCCCTGAGGTGGCTGTGCCTTTAGAACTGCCAGGACCTGATAGATAATGAGCAATACACAATAAGCAAAGGACAGTGGTGGCTCTGTGAGCTGAACAGCCAAACCAATAAATATTTTGAAAAATAAATAAATATAAGGCAAAGGTACCTAAGACATTTGCACACACATCAAACATGTTTATGAATATCTGGTAGATCTTTGATGGAATAAGTCCTCCCTTCTGCTTCTGGGCTGAAACCTAAGTTCAAAAGGAAAACCTTGAACTTGTTGGAGCCAGAATTCTAGCTGGCTATCTAAAAGTCAACATGAACACCTGTAGAACTGCAGTTCACACACACCCAGCCTCACCTTTCTTAGCTGGCAGTCCCACCTGTGTGAACAGGCCGCCCCGCTGTGATGGGCCCTGCAAACAGAGAACAGTTATTACAGAACACAACAGAACATCATCACTACAGAACAGTCTACAGAACACAACAGAACATCATCACTACAGAACAGTCTACTCTATACAGAACACAACAGAACGTTAGCACTACAGAACAGTCCACTGAACACAACGGAACGTCAGCAGTACAGAACCTAACAGAACAGAACATTAACAAAACAGAACAGTCTACAGAACACCCGACTGTGATAGGCCCTGTCAACAGAACAGAATTTTCAAAATATGATTTCTTATGACTATGCAGCAAGTTCCAACTGTGTATGAAACCTGAGTTCTCCCAGCCTCACCTTAGAGAAGAACTGGTCGATGGCTGTCTGTCCTTTAGACTGCTGACTGCCTTCCTTAGTCTGGAGGGGAAGAAAACATGACATTTATGACATTTCAGGAAAAATAAAATACATTGCATTAGGAGGAGGACTGAAAAGAGAGATCAGACCAATGATCATGGAAGGACAAAATCCACGGGACCACCACATAGAAGATTGATCAACAAGATAGGGAAACATTTGCTCAATTTAGTTGGCATGTGGAAGGATTTTAGTAGTTGGGTCGTACGGGTGTTATCAGGAGAAAACTGGGCCAGCATTCCTCGGACCTTGAGCCGATCAACACTCTGTTTTGTCAATGGTTATAAAGATGACCCTTGTGACTTTCTGGTGAGAGGGATTTTCAAGATTGAAATTGGGGTTAGTGTTTTTCTGAAGCCTTGTTTCAGTGTATGTTGAAAAGACAACCTACTGGGGCTCTCCATATAGGAAAGGCTTTCCTACAAAAGGCTAAAGGCCCAGTAGGTTGTCTCTAGGTGATGATGAACAGTAACTCACCGTGCTGCTCTTCTTGCGGAGCCTCCCCATGGTCAAGTTCACGCCTTGTCAACCAGGGCAACCGGAGAATATCCTTTTAAAAGACAGATCAAACTGATGAGAAAAACTCTCGTAACGTGACCAAATCACTTAGAAGGGCTCCCTTGGAAATCTGTTACTACGTTAAAGGAAGGGACTACCCTAAAGATCAATAAATAAAATAAATAAACAAATAATAATCATAAAGTGGACGGAAAATGTCGAAAACTGCCCTAAGTTTCCAAAAAGACATCCTTGCAAAATAACACATCTATTAAGAAAAAGTCCGGCAGGAGGAAACTGTTGAAAAAATCCATGCGTTTCTTTGCATTTATTTCAATCAGTCAATTTCTGAATTTCTGAAAACCACAAAATTTAATAAGCCCCCCTCCCACAAACCTTCGAAAAAATAATTAGTCCTGAAATCTCACCAAAACTGCCCTCTCTTCTTACTACAGACGTACGGGGAACTTTCCTGACACCGACCAACATGCGGTGCTGAAAACGGAAATACAGCCTCAAAATAAACACTTGAACGGCCCAAAATATACACTAGTAGCTCTCCCAGTGACTTTTGCCGCCAACTTTCACATTTATTTTTCCCGGCAGTTTCGCGCAGACGCAGAACTTCCGGGTTTACCTTGTTCGCTGATGTCCTCCTGAAACCAGGCAGAAAATATCAACAAAAACAGTATTATCATAAGATGTCTTAATTTTCAAGGCTAATATATACCCTAACATTATAACGTAGTTGATTTCTATTGTCTATTGTGTTGAACATGTTTGCTGATTGTTCTCTTTGTTTGTTTATCATGTTATTTACCTATCGCGGTTCAGGGTAAATTGCGCGGGAAATCAACCTGAGCAAAAATGGCGACAGAAGCGAAGAAAGCTCGTCTGAACCGGATCAAAAGGGTCGCTGTGGAGGGGAATATCGGTATAGGACGGCTGTTTCTACTCTGTGTGACGTGTGACTGTGTCAAGCACATTGCTGTGTAGTTAGAACTCTTACCGACGGCTTAAAATGGTCAATAAGTCTAGGTTTCGGTCAGCTGTCTTTCATTTTCGCGCTGTTTGCTTTGTTTACCTCCGGATTTTTTGAGTAGAGTTTCCGATTGTCTGTCCTTGCTACATGCCCTCTCGCTGTCTTCATATATTTGAACGAAAAGAAATCTCATCGCTTTTTAGCACTATTTGAACAATAAACGCCCATGATTATTCACCTCAATGCCAAACAACTATCAGGCCGCCCCCCTCCCACCTTCTCCAGGAAAGTAGATGAAGGTACTACGGTAGCAGAGGATTTCTGTAGTGAAGGGCCACAGGGTGACTGGCTTTGACGGGCAAAAAAATATAGTAGAGTGCACTTTAGGAATACCGAAATCGGATATGTTTCAAGAACGGATATGTTTGAGTTTAGGGTAACCGTTACAAGCCTCAAAATATTTTTTTTAAATCCTGTCTGCGTATTGCCTTATTTATGAAATCGCAAGCCCCACATCTGCACAACCTCCTACCTTTCCTGGTAACATGTAGAAATCTATGACCATATGATGATGTACCAATATCACACTGCTGTGCTGACATCCCTTCATCCTTGATGCTACGGCCGCGTGGCGCGTTGGTACACCCGATCCCTCGATCTCGGAAGTTAAGCAACGCGCGGTCCGGATAGTGCTTGGATGGGGGACCAACCAAGGACGTCCGGATTGCTGTAGCCTCACGAAGTTTTCCACGAAATCGTCTTCCGGGAGGGACGTAAAACGGGGGTCCCGTGCTCGAGGAGGTGCCTCGACCACGTTAAACAGCCTCATTACTCATACTTTGGGTACCTACTGGCTGGCAAAATACACCAGATGATTATTGATGCTGATTTCTCCCGTGTGTTTCCCCAGCGGTGGGGAAGTCGACCTTCATCTCCCTGCTAGAGGAGGAGTCTTCTGATTGGGCGATCGTCGGCGAGCCGCTGTCCCGCTGGCAGAACGTGCAGTGCCACAGCGAGAGGGACGAGGTGGGTTACAGGGTCGGGGTTCTAGTCCCGCTGGCAGTGCAGGGTCAGAGGTAAAGGGTCGGGGTTCTAGTCCTGCTGGCAGTGCAGGGTCAGAGTTACAGGGTCGGGGTTCTAGTCCCGCTGGCAGTGCAGGGTCAGAGGTAAAGGGTCGGGGTTCTAGTCCTGCTGGCAGTGCAGGGTCAGAGTTACAGGGACGGGGTTCTAGTCCCGCTGGCAGTGCAGGGTCAGAGGTAAAGGGTCGGGGTTCTAGTCCTGCTGGCAGTGCAGGCTCAGAGTTACAGGGTCGGGGTTCTAGTCCCGCTGGCAGTGCAGGGTCAGAGGTAAAGGGTCGGGGTTCTAGTCCTGCTGGCAGTGCAGGGTCGGAGTTAGAGGGGCGGGGTTCTAGTCCCGTCAGCAGTGCAGGGTCAGAGGTATAGGGTCGAGGTTCTAGTCGGGTTGGCAGTGCAGGGTCAGAGTTATAGGGTCGGGGTCATAGTCGGGTCGGCAGTGCAGGGTCAGAGTTAAAGGGTCGGGGTCCTAGTCGGGTCGGCAGTGCAGGGTCAGAGTTCTAGGGTCGCGGTCAGAGCAGGGTCGGCAGTGCAGGGTCGGGGTTCTAGTCCTGCTGGCAGTGCAGGGTCAGAGTTACAGGGTCGGGGTTCTAGTCCCGCTGGCAGTGCAGGGTCAGAGGTGAAGGGTCGGGGTTCTAGTCTCGCTGGCATTGCAGGGTCAGAGTTACAGGGTCGGGGTTCTAGTCCCGCTGGCAGTGCAGGGTCAGAGGTAAAGGGTCGGGGTTCTAGTCCTGCTGGCAGTGCCATGTCAGAGTTACAGGGTCGGGGTTCTAGTCCCGCTGGCAGTGCAGGGTCAGAGGTAAAGGGTCGGGTTCTAGTCCCGCTGGCACTGCAGGGTCAGAATTACAGGGTTGGGGTTCTAGTCCCGCTGGCAGTGCAGGGTCAGAGGTAAAGGGTCGGGTTCTAGTCCCGCTGGCACTGCAGGGTCAGAATTACAGGGTCAGGGTTCTAGTCCCGCTGGCAGTGCAGGGTCAGAATTACAGGGTCGGGGTTCTAGTCCCGCTGGCAGTGCAGGGTCAGAGGTGAAGGGTCGGAGTTCTAGTCCCGCTGGCACTGCAGGGTCAGAATTACAGGGTCGGGGTTCTAGTCCCGCTGGCAGTGCAGGGTCAGAGGTAAAGGGTCAGGGTTCTAGTCCCGCTGGCAGTGCAGGGTCAGAGGTAAAGGGTCGGGGTTCTAGTCCTGTTGGCAGTGCAGGGTCAGAGTTACAGGGTCGGGGTTCTAGTCCCGCTGGCTGTGCCATGTCAGAGTTACAGGGTCGGGGCTCTAGTCCCGCTGGCAGTGCAGGGTCAGAGGTAAAGGGTCAGGGTTCTAGTCCCGCTGGCAGTGCAGGGTCAGAGGTAAAGGGTCGGGGTTCTAGTCCTGTTGGCAGTGCAGGGTCAGAATTACAGGGTCGGGGTTCTAGTCCCGCTGGCAGTGCAGGGTCAGAATTACAGGGTCGGGGTTCTAGTCCCGCTGGCAGTGCAGGGTCAGAGGTAAAGGGTCAGGGTTCTAGTCCCGCTGGCAGTGCAGGGTCAGAGGTAAAGGGTCGGGGTTCTAGTCCTGCTGGCAGTGCAGTGTCAGAGGTAATAGGTCAGGGATCTAGTTCTGCTGGCAGTGCAGGGTCAGAGGTAAAGGGTCGAGGTTCTAGTCCCGCTGGCAGTGCAGGGTCAGAGGTAAAGGGTCGGGGTTGTAGTCCCACTGGCATTGTAGGGTCAGAGATAAAGGATCGGGTTCTAATCTTGCTGGCAGAATCTGCAGTGTCTGTGTTAAAATGTTTTCTCCGTTTACAGGAAATCACCCTGTCCCAGAAGCACGGAGGGAACCTGCTGGACATGTTCTACTCCGACCCTCGCCGCTGGGCGTTCACTTTCCAGTCATACGTCTGCCTGAGCCGTATGAGGCACCAGCTCAAACCGGCACCGGGCCACCTCGAAACTGCCGCCGAACCCGTCGTCTTCTATGAGCGCTCCGTCTACAGTGACAGGTGAGGACACACCTGCCAAGAAACAAATATGAAAGTATTTTCTATGGTTTAAACCTTTGTTATACAACACCATGTATGCACATGTGCCCAAAGTTTCACCCTATAGCACATTAACAACACACTCCTGTACCCATCAGGTACTGTTTTGCTGCCAACTGTTTTTCTCTGGGCACGTTTAACGAGACGGAGTGGAACATCTACTGTGACTGGCACTCCACCATGATGGCCGCCATGGGCGAGCTGAAACTGGACGGGATCATCTACCTCAGGGCTGAGCCAGAGGTGAGGGGTCAGAGGTTATAGGTTATGGGTCAGGGTGGAACATCTACTGTGACTGGCACTCCACCATGATGGCCGCCATGGGCGAGCTGAAACTGGACGGGATCATCTACCTCAGGACTGAGCCAGAGGTGAAGGGTCAGGGGTTTAAGGTTATGGGTTGGGGGTTATAGGTCAGGGGTCAGAGTGAAACATCTACTGTGATTGGCACTCTATCATGACGGCTGCATCATGATAGAGTCAGCTGAAACTGGATTGGGTCATGTACCTCAGGGCTGAGCCAGAGGTTAGGGGTTATAGGTCAGGAAGGGGTGATAGGTCAGGGTTATAGTTGAGGGGTCAGGAAGGATTCTTGGCAAGTTGAGAAGAGGTGGTAGTTTCCTGTTGACTAACCTCCTTATCGTCCGTACAGGTGTGTCTGGAGAGACTTAAGCTGCGAGGTCGGCCTGAGGTGAGAATCCCTCCTGTCTGCCATTCTCTGTTCTTCTGTGTTTGTTACTGTTATTTGAGAATGTTCAGCCATTCATATTTATGTCAGCATAAAATGTCAGTAAGTTCAATCTAAATGTTCCTATTCCTGCTTCATGTTCCTGCTACAGGAGCGTCCTGTCTCTGTACTGTTACCATACTGTTCCTGTTCTACTATTCCCTGTTATAGGAGCGTCCTGTCTCTGTACTGTTACCATACTGTTCCTGTTCTACTATTCCCTGTTATAGGAGCGTCCTGTCTCTGTACTGTTACCATACTGTTCCTGTTCTACTATTCCCTGTTATAGGAGCGTCCTGTCTCTGTACTGTTACCATACTGTTCCTGTTCTACTATTCCCTGTTATAGGAGCGTCCTGTCTCTGTACTGTTACCATACTGTTCCTGTTCTACTATTCCCTGTTATAGGAGCGTCCTGTCTCTGTACTGTTACCATACTGTTCCTGTTCTACTATTCCCTGTTATAGGAGCGTCCTGTCTCTGTACTGTTACCATACTGTTCCTGTTCTACTATTCCCTGTTATAGGAGCGTCCTGTCTCTGTACTGTTACCATACTGTTCCTGTTCTACTATTCCCTGTTATAGGAGCGTCCTGTCTCCCTGGAGTATCTGGATCAGATCCACACCCGACACGAGTCCTGGCTGGTGCATAAGGAGATCAGGTGGGAAACCTGAACCACAGTGCTGTATGTTGTACTACTGGTGGGGAAACCCTAATCACAATGCTGTATTTAGTCATGCTACTGCAGCAGAGTTAACCCTTTCCCGGCTGCCTTACATGGTAACAAGTACAGATGTGGTGCTAAACAGCAGCCTTAGCAGGGTAAAGACTAGGCATTTTGTACGCAATGAAGTTTCTGCAGTCATGCTGAATAGTTTTTATCTGCTGCAGTGTTTCAGACAGTCTCAAGGGGGCGCCGATCCTGACCATGGACTGTAACCTGAGTTTCCAGGAAGACACAGACAAACAGAACGACATGATGTCACAGGTGGGTCAACAACAGGTTTACATTCTGTAGCGTTGTCTAGATCTGACTTTTACAATAAAGAATGAGAAAAACCTGAAAAACATGCCATGGACCTGAACATGATCTGCTGGACAGGTAAAATATTTGATAGAAACTAAAATGTATAAATGAAATGACAGTTCAAGAAAGAGGCTAAAGATATAAACTTGTACACATCTTTTGTTTGGGCCCTGTACAGGACATGTAAACAACACTGTGTGCCATTCCTACGTCATGTACAGGAAACATGAACAACACTGTTACCAATAGTCCGCTTACGTTTTCCTACCTGTACCATTCATATGTCCCATAGCTGACATCCACCGCTAACTGTTGGTAGGAAGGACATCAGACTTGTCTACACAACAAAGCGTTTCCTACACAACAAAGCGTTTCCTACACAACAAAGCGTTTCCTACACAACAAAGCGTTTCCTACACAGCAAAGCGTTTCCTACACAACAAAGCGTTTCCTACACAACAAAGCGTTTCCTACACAACAAAGCGTTTCCTACACAACAAAGCGTTTCATCGTCATGACTGTTTCTAACTCTGACCCGAGCCTCCATGTTTGTCCCCTCTCCAGGTGAAGGCCTTTGTTGCAGGGCTGTAGGCAGGACTGGGCTCAGGTGTGCTCAGGTGTGCACAGGTGTGCTCAGGTGCGAACAGGTGCGCACAGGTCTGCACAAGTGCAGCATGGCTGTGAACTTGGCAGGTGCAGCATGGCTTTTAACTTGTCAGGTTTACCTGCAGATTTGCTGTATCAGGCCCATTGTACAAGACCATTTTCATTCCATTCTATGCACCCTTAGTCTTATAGAACTGTAGCTATGTATCAGTAGATGCCATGCTTTGTACAATTGTTGTGCAGTAAAGTTACCGTATGAAATTAATTAATAATGAGTCTTAGAAGAGGTTTTACTCACAGTTTCAGGTGGGGAGATTTAAGGTTTCCTCCCAGCTGTTTCCATCTTGACATCTTGCTTAATTTTTATTTTTAATTGTGTGAGAACCACGGAACTATATTAATGTGGCCGCCTGTCAGCTTATCATCAATACAACACTTTCCACAAATTGATATATGGACTTGTTAGTTATTTAGGACTAAATTAGTAAGTTTCTAGATACAGTGTCCCGGTTGCTTGTCTCCTGGTTTTATGATGTAATTTTTTGCACTTTTGACAAAACTGGCTCAAAATGAGTTTACCAATACCATGAATTTTAAGACTAATGTGTAGAAAATGATGTTTGTAAATAGATTTGAGTATCAAGAGGTAGTTACTCTGATGTTTATACTAGTATTGCTCTTTTCAAATCATTCATTTTGATCAGATTATAGTCATATTTCACGTATTGAAACAAGCACTTTAACATTAATTTGTCTATTTATAAATTCCTTTGTAAATGATCTGTATATGTTGAAATTATTGATGAAATGTTTTGTCCTAAATTATGTATAAGATTAAAGAATTAACCTCAGTATCACTCCTTTGCATGGTTTTTAATAAAGTCCCAACTGATCTTTGTTGAAGTCTTGGCTTGAAAGATTGTTTCTTTGGATGGGTTCGGAATAAATCACGAATGCCCGGGCTTATAGTTGAAGACAGAAGAAAAATTTAGACTGTTCATGACGTTTAAAATGACAAATTAACTGGTAGATGTACCAACTTCTGAGTATCTAAAAACAGCTCAGCCAAGAACAAGATGCAGTCATGTCTTTAAGCATTAAAATTTCAAACCAGGGATTGAAAGCTCCAAATCTGACCTGCTTTAAGAGACTCTTGAAGTAATAGAAATGACCGGTGTGACAGCGATCTCGCCCCCCCAGCGATTTCGCCCCCCCGGGGGGCGAGATCACTAGCGTTTTCGCCCCCCTTTAGCGTTTTCGCCCCCCCCCCCCGAACATTACTAGTATTCCTCGGAGGGGTCTTAAGAGCAGCTGGTTACTACATATTAGGTGCGCTACCTGGTACTATACTGCACCTGGGAGTAACATAGTTGGTGTGTTACCTGGTACCTATATGGCACCTTATTACCGTAAGATGTCATACCTTGTTAATTACGTGCAAACACTACATTGAAAAGACAATGCTATTGTGAACGTATAAATCAACACCGTCTATGGTACGGAATACGTCAGCTATATGTTTTCAATTTGTCTCAGTATTTTCTTTTTTGTGCAGAAAACATTTCCAAAGCACTAAGAAAAACACAATTGAATAATAGTTTCTCATTATAAACACTATCTATGCACAAGTTCATATACCTATGAATGTTATATTGCTAAATGCTACAAAAAACTGGTAAAGTACTAGTCTTAAGAAACACGGATAAAACACCAGTTCCTGAATACTAGAAAAACAGTCATATTGGAGGTGAAGATATCCATAGGGTAGGTGCATATAACAAAATGTACCAGTTTCTAAATACTAGAAAAACAGTCATATTGAAGGTGAAGATACCCCTTGGCCAGGTGCATACACCAAAATGTGCATTATTCTAATGAATACCTTATTTGCATAATCAATAAAGACATGACATAGTTCTTTTGTGGTCAATTCATAATAGAGACTTCATATTGGAGATATGTAGGTTGCTTGAGGACAGGTGAATACAATTAAATATATCTCATGTCAAAACTCAGGTACATGCAATAAAGGGAATACAAGGGACCCAACCCTCCTTGTCTGAAACAAGTTCAACTACTAGTATCTTATTGCCATGTACTTACGTTAATATTGATACTATGGATGGAATTATGTATCAAACTCGTGTACTTATATCATTCTGAAACTGCATTGTGTGATTTATACCAATCAACTTCTAAAATATCATGTAAACCCGTTTTTTTGGGGGGGGGGGCGAAATCGCTAAAGGGGGGCGAGGTAGGGGGGCGAGATCACTAGCCGGGGAGGGCGAGATCGCTAGTGATTTCGCCCCGGGGGGGCGAGATCGCTAGTGATTTCGCCCCCGGGGGGGCGAGATCACGGGGGGGCGAGAACGCTGTCACACCGGAACGAATGGACACGGACTATGAACCCTTACATTTCACTCTACTAATGTTTTGTACCATGAGTATGTAATGATATATGTTGATAGATTTATTAGGACTCAAGTAATCTATCCCTCTCTGTTATATTTTATCTAACCCTTTCGGCCTGCAGGCCAATTTGAGCTTCTCATTAATAAACTACTTAAAGGTTAGTACAAACAAACAAGCGTAAGAAATGAAACTCTGACCAAACTCAGCAACATGATCACATTATTTATTCCTGAATATTTCACACACCCTTCACCATTGCACCACCACCCAGGAATTTCACAAAGCCCTTAAATACGTTTATCTGACTTACAATTGCATAGCTGGAGCTTGACCAGTAAGTATAAAATCAACTAACACTTGCTAAGTTAAAAATCACTTAGTAAATTTTATGGATGACATCCTCTGAAGAGTGCAAAAATAGGGGGGGAAAAACAAGATGGGTGAAAAAAAACAAGATGGCTACATTTTCAAAAATAGGCACCATAAAGTTGTGATGACTTGTAAAAAGAATTAAAGGGACAAAACATGGTATCAGAGCCAACAATGCAATCATTCCTGTATCTAAGACATGTACAGGTGTGGCAAAAGTGACACTAGTGTGGTAGACTGGCATCACCAACAAAGTTGGTAACCACACTCATAGCTTCCATATTGGTGTCACTTTTACAACTATCCAATAAGTTTCATTTCTACAATGCACGTGCTGATGTCATCCATAAAATTTAATTGCTGTGGCCTTATTGCAGGTTAAACAACACAAACAGATGTAGATGGTGAGGATCGGTGGGCTGATAGTGACCAACATAAAGTGTGCTTGTCTTCTCTGTGTGGCTGTGATGATATTATATTCAGAATTGCAACAAGAAAAGTGAACATGACAAGGTTTACAGCAAGTGGCAAGTCTTACCTATGATGTTGATTGTATTTCACAAAAGTGGTCTTACTTTAGTTTGTATACTTCTCATGGTGACAGAGTTGATGATGTCCACAGGATACTGTAAATGCATTTAAGTTCGCAGGGATTTAATTTCGTGGTAGCGGAAAAAAGGACTTTTCGCGGCGGTTTTAAGTTCGCGGTAACACCATAGAGTGTAGTTTAATACCATAATAGAAAAATGTTCGCGGTGGTTTTAAGATCGCGGTGAAGTGGTCACCGCGAAAACCACGAACATTAACCCACCGCGAACATTTCTGCATTTACAGTATTGTGCTCTCCAGGACAGTTAGTGTCAGACTGGGAATCCATTTTTTCTACCCTGCGTTGATATATTATGCCATTTTGCCTCATTTGTTATATTCGTAACTTAACATATATATTGTGCCTTTGTTTCCTGTGTAAATCTAACATTCGTTTAATGTATTATCTATAGATAATATCACATGCACATAACGCCCTGGCCTGGGTACATGCTAGATATTGTGCTGATCATCTTCACAACATCTTATTCAATTAGTTATTTTCCCTGCTGCTGTCCTGTTTACATGTAAATCTGTTTTGTAAAGGAAGATTGTTTCAAAACATTACTGAGTACCACAAACCTTCTGGTATATCTTCACAACTAAAAACTTAAGAATCTCCCCTATAAATTATATATATATATATATAATATATATATATATCAGCTGTAAGAATTCTTGAACTAGTTGAACTGTAATTTCCAACACCAAAATTGGACTCACCCAAATTTTCGACTGTACAGCATCAGTCTTTGTCAAGGAATGAACAATCCACTGCTGTTGTGACGTCACGTTATGTAGATAGAACACGTGACTCAGTAAGCAGTGGATTATAGGTTGCAGGAAGTCTATGGCGCCCACCGTCTCTGTTCAGGGATGGTTGTAGAGCCCGGATGTAGATTGCTTCTTTAATCCCTCTGGCGAAAAAGTCTGGTTCTGTGTCCAAAATTTCAACTTTGTCTAGTGACACTGAATGACCCGGTGATTCTATGTGTATATGTTGGGAAACTTCTGAGGTTTTTGAACTCGGGCGTTTGTGCTCAAGGAACCTGGTCTTAAGTGATCTCTCAGTCTCCCCAATATAGGATTCTGTACAAGGGCCCCTGATGTTCTGTCCTTGGCACTTAATATGATAGATGACACCACACTTTTGTTCTTTAGGGGTTTTGTCTTCAGGTGCTACAAGGATGTTGCGCAGGGTATTCGCCGGCCTGAAACAGGTTTTTATCCCATGTGAGGTGAAGATTCTTCTAAGTCCTTCAGATACACCTTTCACGTAAGGAAGCACTGCTTACTGAGTCACGTGTTCTATCTACATAACGTGACGTCACAACAGCAGTGGATTGTTCATTCCTTGACAAAGACTGATGCTGTACAGTCGAAAATTTGGGTGAGTCCAATTTTGGTGTTGGAAATTACAGTTCAACTAGTTCAAGAATGACTTATACCAACACAGATGAACTTTCAAGTTAAGCTGTAAGAATTGTCGAGTGTCACACATGATCAGAGAAGAGACTAATGTTTATCTTATAGGAATGACAAGAAGACGGCTGCTTCACAACCCATGCTGAAGCCTTGTTATGTAATACTGATGGGTTTTTTGTTGAAGACATTCGTTTAATGGTCACGTATGAACACAGTTAATAGAGTGTTCATCTAAGTTAGTAACAGTGACTTTTTTTTGGAGGTACATGTTTATACCTTTAAAAAAGAAGTCACTGCTATAGATGAAAATTCTATTAACTGATTGTGTTTTGATGTTTTGGAAGACTGAAGACTGACAGATTTGTTCCAAACTCACCTGCAAAAAGCTAGAGAGGCAAGAAAGGTGGAAAGTTTATTTGACCATTTTAAACAAGTTGCATACGCATGTGGAATATAAAATGTTGCTCCAACCGTTAATTTTGCAACAGACTTGGTAATGTTCCAGACTTTGATTGATACGACAGAGTTTTGCTTGCTGTAAGCTGGAGATGCATACATGTCTGCACCCCTCTGCAGGACACCAGTGGTCCGTCCCGTTACCATGGCACCGACCAATCAGCTTGTCTTCTTGTCGTGATTGACAGGCCGTTTCTGCAGGTAGGCCCTGTAATAGAAGTTGCTGAAGAGAGCGACCATGCTGAGTCCGTACGCGATCCCGTAGATACAGAACCCATGGTACAGGTATCCCAGGGTGCTGTGCACCAGGCCGATAAAAAATTGCACGATCTGGAGAAAAGCGATGAAAAGGGTAAAACATGTCTCAAAGCAGTTTCTGTTCATTGAAAGGCTGCTCTTCCACTATTCCTGACACAAAAGACAGACAATATGCAGAAGGTTTGAATCCTAGGGTATCTAATAGTCTAGCCTATTCTATGCAATAATGTACAAAGGCAGTCCGGTGTCCATCTGAAGTGGACCCGCTATAAGTGTCCACTTGTGGCTTTCCGAGAAGCGCTGGTCATTACTGAATTCAAAACTCAAATGAATAATACATACATCCGTTTACACGTTAAACGGGAATTCCTACATCTATTTTGAATGACAAAGTACAATAATGAACAGTGCAGCCATTTTAAGGGCTGTGACCCTTTCCAGTTGCATGCTGGGTGAGAATTCAAACTCTCGCCCTTTGGGACCAAGGGCAGGGTCACCTTCCACTGGACCACAGACCCGAAATGGACACCTTGGTAACCTACCTGTAGCTCTGTGACCCTGCATTTCCATGGTAACCTACCTGTAGCTCTGTGACCCTACGTTTCCATGGTAACCTACCTGTAGCTCTGTGACCCTGCGTTTCCATGGTAACCTACCTGTAGCTCTGTGACCCTGCATTGCCATGGTAACCTACCTGTAGCTCTGTTACCCTGTGTTTCCATGGTAACCTACCTGTAGCTCTGTGACCCTGCGTTTCCACGGTAACGGCTTGTCGGGGAAGGCGGCGGACAGCCCGTAGTAGAGGTAGAGAAAGACGTGCACGAGGGAGTTGAGCCCGAGGGGGACGGCCATGGCCGCCCAGGGGTAGTGGTGGTAGCAGAAGTCCGACAGGAGGAGGATGGAGGCGTGGTGGTACACGTGGAGGAACGACATCTGTCTCCGTCTGTGCCGTAATACCTGCGGGAAGCACAACACTGTCGGTTACTGTCAGTTACTGTCAGTGCTGTTACTACAGTAGTGTCAGTCCGACAGGAGCAGGATGGAGGCGTGGTGGTACACATGGAGGAACGACATCTGTCGCCTTCTGTGCCGTAACACCTGCAGGGAGCACAACACTGTCAGTTACTGTCAGTTACTGTTAGTACTGTTCCATACTGCCAGTACTGCTGTTACAGTAGGGTCAGTCTGACTGGAGCAGGATGGAGGTGTGATGGTACACATGGAGAAACGACATCTGTCTCCGTCTGTGCCGTAACACCTGCAGAGAACACATTACTACTCTCCATACCTTAAACCTTGAGCGGGGACATCTACGTGATACAGACAAAATCAAGCAATTTCTCTAACAAATCAGACATTTTAGCAGCCACCATCTTTCATCAGTTCCTGATAAAGTCAGTGGATGCTAAATGTCCTCCCTAAGCACTGAGCCAAGAACAGCGGAGTGATACCCACCATGAAGATGGTATCCCAGAGTTCCAGGTTCTTGGTGACCCAGTAGAGCAGGAAGACGTGCTTGAGGGCGTTGACCTCGCCCTTGTGAAACCAGGACGGGCTGACGGACACGCCGTACGCAAACGCCGCGAAACTGTACAGGCTGAGGGCGCTGCACAGCAGGTTATACACCACCAGGGTCTGTAGGGATCAATAACCAATAACCAATAATCAATAACTAATCATCAATAACCAATAATCAATAACCACAAACTGTACAGGCTGAGGGCGCTGCACAGTAGGTTATACACCACCAGGGTCTGTAGGGATCAATAATTAATAACCAATAATCAATAACTAATCATCAATAACCACAAACTGTACAGGCTGAGGGCACTGCACAGCAGGTTATACACCACCAGGGTCTGTAGGGATCAATAACCAATAACTAATAATCAATAATCAATAATCAATAACCACAAACTGTACAGGCTGAGGGTGCTGCACAGCAGGTTATACACCACCAGGGTCTGTAGGGATCAATAACCAATAACTAATAATCAATAACCAATAATCAATAACCACAAACTGTACAGGCTGAGGGCGCTGCACAGCAGGTTATACACCACCAGGGTCTGTAGGGATCAATAATTAATAACCAATAATCAATAACTAATCATCAATAACCAATAATCAATAACCACTAACTGTACAGGCTGAGGGCGCTGCACAGCAGGTTATACACCACCAGGGTCTGTAGGGATCAGTAATCAATAACTAATCATCAATAACCAATAATCAATAACTAATCATCAATAACTAATAATCAATAACCACAAACTGTACAGGCTGAGGGTGCTGCACAGCAGGTTATACACCACTAGGGTCTGTAGGGATCAATAACCAATAATCAATAACTAATAATCAATAACCACAAACTGTACAGGCTGAGGGCGCTGCACAGCAGGTTATACACCACCAGGGTCTGTAGGGATCAATAATCAATGATCAATAATCAATAACCAATAATCAATAACCAATAATCAATAACCACAAACTGTACAGGCTGAGGGCGCTGCACAGCAGGTTATACACCACCAGGGTCTGTAGGGATCAATAATCAATAACCAATAATCAATAACTAATAATCAATAATCAGGAAACTGTCGAGAGAAAGCACAGAGAAAACACAATGTCAGCGTCGCACATTAATCAGTCTACAGAACACAAGGTTGAAGGAAGGGCTGGTGACTGAATATCCCCAAAACTTGGAGGAAAAGGGAGAAAACAGAATTGATAATCAATAATCAAAGATATAAGAGAATTGTCCTAATGATGATTATGCAAATATCGGAGATTGGTTCCGCGTGCTGAACTGACCTTGCGGAGCGACCTTGGCTTGGTGCTTCTCTGCCAGCCGATGGACAGCGGCACGAGACAGAGGTACGCCACGGCAACGGGCGTGGACTTCAGGCCCCGCAGCGTCTCCGCAAACCGGACGACCCCCGGGGTCAGCGCTGACGCCATCTTGGTCTCCAGCCAAAGGTCACGGATCTGCCGAAGGTGAGACAAAGAAAGGATAACTGGAACGGGTGCAGCAGTTGTATTTACAATTCTACAATCATTATCATTGGTTGGCTGCAGCACAAGAAACTGTAAGCCTAAGTAAGGATACAACTTACCTGTTGGGATTTAATGCTGCAGAACAAACTTTGCTTTCAGCTCTAACTCTGCAAGAATTATAATAGATAGATAGGGATCAGAGTCCTGCCACTGCTGTGTGTAAGGCTATACGTCTATAGTTCCTCTCAGTGACTTGTTCTGGAGAACTCCTGAGGTCCAGCTGACCCTTACACAGCGCCCCGCCCAGGTAGAGTACCCACTCCACAGCTAACATGAAAGACCTGCCGGATTACTCCAGGAGAGACATGAACGACCTGCCGGGTTACTGAAGAGCCAGGTGTTCCACGAGCAAACAGCGGAGTACAGACATTGTCACCATGGGATGAAAAGCATGATTGTTCTAGCCGTGATGATCATAAGTTCACCTAGCCCTGCCCTGACTTCTCCCTACATTAATCTAATAACAATACGATTTTGGTGCCAAATGGCTACCTTAGGGTAAACGGTTTATCATAGTCTTGCAGGGTAAGAGCGGTACCAGCTACTTGAAAGTTGGCCTTGACCAAGCCCTGCCCATGTAAGTACCACATGTAACATGACTCCGCCTGACTTCAAAGCCCTGCAGGTTACCTGGAGTGGCAGGTGGGAGGGGTGATGGGCTGTACCAACTCAAACGGAGGGGTGAGGGACTGTACCAATAGGTAGGACCTGGGAGGAATGACGGGCTGTACCAACTCAGCTGAAGGGGTGACGGGCTTTACCAACAGGTGGTACCTGGGAGGGGTGATGGGCTGTACCAACAGGTGGTACCTGGGAGGGGTGAAGGGCTGTACCAATAGGTGGGACCTGGGAGGGGTGATGGGCTGTACCAATAGGTGGGACCTGGGAGGGGTGATGGGCTGTACCAAATCAGCCGGAGGGGTGACGGTCTATACCAATGTGAAGGATAAAGATTCTAATCATAATAAGCAGCTGTCATTTATTATAAACTGTGGAGACTGTTAGGGGTTGTTTTACTTGTGGCACAAGAGGGTTATGACCTGACCAAGAGTCGCCATGACTCCTAAGTTGTTGTGTCTACCCGGCTGATGAAAAATCAATAAACAGTCTCATCGCACAAGTGCACTGGGAAATATCTCATCTCCACAGCACCCATTATCCAGATTACTGTATACAGATGCCAACTCTGCTAAATCCTTGTCTCCAAATTTCATTTTTTGCCTTCCATAAAACAATACAAATAGAAATTTATGAAAAGGGAATGAAAAGAGAAATATATTGACTCGTCAGACTTTCTTACGCACCATTAGAAAATTGTCTTTTGTCAGTATGCAGCAAATGTTATAAAGGTTGCATACACAGTTGCAACATTTTCTCAAATACTAAATCTTACATCCTACATTATATTTGTAATTTGCTCAGTTTTTTAATTCATGAAAGCAGCACATGTAAAACTGAAATTCCACTGGACTTAGTCTGGGACTGGTCTCAGCGGGCCATGCAGCAGTAGATATTCATTGGCTGGTTATGAAAACTCATGGTCAAACAAAATGCAACCTAGATAATGTTACCATAATAACCAGATTACATAATAACTGCCAAATAACTTTACTTTACTGGATCATAAGGCAACCCAGGCGTTTGAAAATAAACAAACTTCCTTACTTTAATATTTCATGCAATTATCCTGCTGGTGCAATAATATGAAGTTTTCTAGCCGGGGCGACTAGAAACGAAAAACTTATTAACTTGTAATATAATATACAGGATGTTTTTGTTTCTAGTCGGGGGGGAGCATATTTGGCTAAACGGTATATGCGTATCCATTCCGTGGAGATACCTTTTCCTCCGGTTTTTTGCACGTCCCCGGCTTCGGCCATGTTCGGGTACCTTTCGGTAGCGGTTCCGAGCTTCTCGATTTATGGCCGAACCGCCACCGAACATGGCCGAGAAGACTTCGGAACATTTCGGGGAGCGCTGCCGAACAGGCAAAATGGCGGCCCGGTTTTAAAAACAATGGGGACTGTTTGTAACAGGTCGCGTTGTGAAGTACTTAGGGGTTTTTAAAGCAGGCAAACACCACGGCGCGGTGTGCACATTCTCCTACAGCAGAGTACCGTCAGTCATTTATTCCTGACTGTACTCTGCTTTCCTTCCCTTTTGCCGGCGGTATTACCCGCCCTACTTATTATATATTAATGAGCTTGCCCTTATATGGGCAGTCAGCCGTTGGGGATCGGGCGTTGGCATGGTGAGCAAACAAAGTCATGGTAATACGTAACATGATTGGCTGGTAGCTTCCCAGCGGCCTTTGCGAGACAGCTTCACGACAACAAGAAGCCCAAGGAAGGCCTGTTCTCTGATTGGTTGACAGCTTGTTTGTGGCGACAATCATAATACCCGTAGGTAGGCCCTGGGACAGCAGGGCCCCATAAGGTAAATGCCGTTGGGGACCGGGCGTTAGGAGGATGGGTGTGCAAGACTCCAGGGAAAACGGGGACGTGCAAAAAAACGGAGGAAAAGACACGGAATGGATTCGCATATACCGTTTAGCCAAATATGCTCCCCCCCGACAAGAAACAAAAACATCCTGTATATTATATTACAAGTTAATAAGTTTTTCGTTTCTATAGTCGCCCCGGCTAGGAGTTATCCTGAGCTAGACTGCACCAGTTTGGGATAATGGGATGCCGTGCAACACATATGTGTGTGGTAATCCGTTGTGCAATTAACTGGCTTCTACCAAGGAGCTTTTATAAAAGCTCCTAATTGCTTCTACTGTACCCAGATTTAACACCTACAATATCATATACACAATTACCTATTTGCATCCCATCCCTTTCTGCATTCAAACTCAGACTAACACAAACACCTACCTGTAGATTCTCTCCTGCTGTTTTACTTCCGCAGGTGAGAGGACCCCTCAGAGCTCACCTGTCCTCACACCGGCACCTCCACCTGTCCTGGACACGCCCATCCGTGACGTCATACCCGGAAGTAAAACTCTCCCGGTCAAAGTTCGCACCGCGGGGCATGCCGGGAGCCGGATGGCCACGTCACGCGCATGCGCCAGGAAGGCGGTCCGGCTTTCTGCAGGTGAAAGGTCACCATTACAGACATGCGCAGAATTAGCATTTTGATGCCATAGAAGATGGCTTGCAAAAGTAAGTGTAAGAAGCCTTTTTGTTGGGAAATGTTGGCATTTTGGAGCTGGAAATTATGGTCAGGTATTCTGGCTATTTTATTTTGTGAGAAAAATAAGCTTTCTACCATGTTTGGAGTGTTTTAGACAGTCTAGAGTATGTATAGTTTGGGTGTTATCAGGGAGGTCAGAGGTCACCAGAGTTTCTTATTTTGTTTGTGGGGGCGCATTGCACCGAACCGAATGTTTTCAAAATCGCCATATGCGCTCTTTAGAAGTCAGATTTGCCTGCCAATGTGAGATTTTCACCAACTAAACCTTAGGTAGGTGACTTTTGACAGCCTTTTCCCTACATCTTATGCATGCAACAGGTGCCTGCCAGCCATTGGAGGTCTGTAACCTTACAGCATTTTCATATGGGTTTGAAGTTCAAGGTAGACAAGTGTCGGTCACTTCGAGTGATGCGAGGCAGGGTCGTTACAAATTTCAAAGACTTCCCGGAGACCGTTCTCCCAGTAACAGTCCCCTGGGAGTTGTTAACTCATGTGTCACGAGGGCTATGGTGGAGGTCCAAGACTATGGTTTGTCTCAATATTGCTTTGCAAAAAGTGGCACTTAGAAGGAAGAAATGGTATAATCTGCTACCCCAGACAGAAAGAGGCTACTGTTCCTCAATTTAGGCACCTAAATTTGTATATAAAAGCTGCTAGGCTACACTTTCAAGCATTTACTGACAGTGCATACTGTGCACAGAATGGGGGGGGGGGGGTGTAGAGGAGCCATTGTGGCTTATATTTCCCCTGAAATTGGTAATGTGACCCCGGGGCAAGCTTCAATTAACTCATTTGACTTAGATTCATTGAGAAATTCTTCCATTTTAATACTTTTTTGTCCTTTTTGTCAGTTTTTCAACTTTTTGTATCCTTTGGCTATATATTGCAATATGTACACTCATCAAGTGCTTACAGGTCTAAACTAACAGCATTTTAGTACTGATTCAGGAGCCTAAATGGAGGTAGAGTAGTCCCCTTGTGTCAAGGTGAGCAGTTTTCAACTCCCTTTCCTTTGATTGTCACTTTTTGCCAAATGACAAGGGACCTGTCCATATAGACTCAGACCACTGTCACAGCATTGAGGACAGCTCTCTAACACCTGTTATCCAAGCTATTCCCAAGAGACTATTCTTTGTCAGAAATCTTTGAAACTCAGGCTAATACTGAGCAACCCTTTTCCGCACCATGTGAAATAATTGAAATTTGTCTATCTTGAACTTGAAGCCTGTAGCAGGTGAAAGGTCACCATTACAGACATGCGCAGAATTAGCATTTTGATGCCATAGAAGATGGCTTGCAAAAGTAAGTGTAAGAAGCCTTTTTGTTGGGAAATGTTGGCATTTTGGAGCTGGAAATTATGGTCAGGTATTCTGGCTATTTTATTTTGTGAGAAAAATAAGCTTTCTACCATGTTTGGAGTGTTTTAGACAGTCTAGAGTATGTATAGTTTGGGTGTTATCAGGGAGGTCAGAGGTCACCAGAGTTTCTTATTTTGTTTGTGGGGGCGCATTGCACCGAACCGAATGTTTTCAAAATCGCCATATGCGCTCTTTAGAAGTCAGATTTGCCTGCCAATGTGAGATTTTCACCAACTAAACCTTAGGTAGGTGACTTTTGACAGCCTTTTCCCTACATCTTATGCATGCAACAGGTGCCTGCCAGCCATTGGAGGTCTGTAACCTGCAGTTTTGGACTAAAAAACACCAAAAATCGGGCATAAATCATGAATTACCTGAAGAATTTCCTGGCGACTCAGCCGGGCACGCAGCCGACTGGAGCCGAGACGGTAGGAAAAGTTTGGCGGCGCCTGTAGACCCGGAGTCCCGCCTGGCTTCGGACGCAGGATGGTGGTTTTTTGATGAGGGGGGAGGGGGGTAAATATGGACGTGTGGCAAAACATGACAGCTGGGAAGTTTGATGTTGACATGGGGAAAAATTCCGGTAGGCGTTCTGTGGGACGTGCTGGTGTGGGAAAGTGGGAACAGCTCATTAGGAAATGGGAATAATCTGATAATCCTTGGTGCAGTCTGTGGGGCAGGTGGTTTCAGGTGCCACATGGACAGGTGTGTAATAATTACAGGTGTGTAACGGTGCTGTAGCCACACCTGTTACAGAGAAACAACAACCTTACCTGAACTGTCTAGAGTGCAAGAGTGGTGGGATTATTGTAAACCAACTTTCAGCACTGACAGAATTTTTCAGACAGGACATTTAGATGAAAATTTAAAGCACAGCTGTTCAAGGGAAGAAGGTACTTCCTGGTTGACATGTCTTCAGGTTTACTCGACTTTTGTTACATTATTTCTAACCACCCCCCACCCCCCCAGATCGAGCGGCTGTGTGACCGAGTCCAGTCATCCACACTTCTGGACGACAGGAGAGACGCAGTCCGAGCCCTCAAGGCGCTGTCCAAGGTGCGTCACACTCATCTGGTTTATCGCCTGTTGTTATCGACATACGATGATAAACCTGCTCAACATTCTTCTCATTATCATTGTTACATATAGTACTTTAATGTCCAAGCAGAGCGTTTACGACGGAAATAAAGAGAAATGTTTATTTGGTTTTTAGTCCTAGCAATGGTCTTAGCGAACGGTCCCTCAGATGCAGAGGGACGGGCAGTACTAATTCGTAATAGACCGGCTGGAAGCCAACTAGAGAGCAGTCATTCCTGACCCGGTTTCAAACTAGAGCGGCCACGGAAAACCCGCCCACCCACAGCCTGAAATAACTAACGTAGCAGTTACCATTGTATATATATTACTTCTCCTGTGGAGAAATATTTTACATAACGTTATACATGTCATAACAGAATTAATGATGACATTGACAGAAGCACATTCTTCCAACAACTGCTCACCTGCTGAGAATGAATGATTGTTGCACATTGTTGCTACACTGGGCTAACATGTTGAACAGATACAAAGTAAAACTAACTATAAAAAGTATAAGATAAACAGCGAAAAGCGAAGTTAAAAGTGCATGAATTAAACTTCTTTTCACTACAGACGTACAGTACAGATGAAAGAATAGACCTACATATAATGTGAAATTTAGTGCTGCTAACATGGTACCCAGGAGATTTAGAACTGGCTCTGCTCAGAAGAAGAAGGGTTGAGTTTTTTCTGTAGCACCCCGCTGATGTGCCTGTAACACAATGACTTTACGTCAGTAACCCTGTCCTGTTTGTTGTGTGGTTCTGCAGAAATTCCGTCTGGAGGTGGGAACCCAGGGCATGGACATCCTCATCAACGTGCTGGAGACAGACAGGTGTGTGTGTGTTTGTCTGTGTGTATGTGTGTGTGCATCTGTGTGTGTGTGTGTGTTTGTGTCTGTGTACATGTGTGTGTGTACATGTTCATGTGTGTGTGTGTCTGTGTGTGTGTGTGTGCATCTGTGTGTGAGTGTGCATCTGTGTGTGTGTGTGTGTGTGCATCTGTGTGTGAGTGTGTCTGTGTGTATGTGTGTGTGCATCTGTGTGTGTGTGTGTGTGCCTGTGTTTGTGTCTGTGTACCTGTGTGTGTGTGTGTGTGTGTACATGTTCATGTGTGTGTGTGTCAGTGTGTGTGCCTGCATGTGTGTGAGACAGAGAGAGAGAGTTTAGCTAATAGAGTATATGCTATGTTAGCATGTGTCTATGGGAGTAAGTACTAGTAAGCATGCAGTCTGGAATTGCCAGGCATAATCGCTGTGACTTTCAGTTCTTGATTCTGGCGAATAGTGTTTTTATTTATCTGTTTTTTTTGTATTTAAGTCTGAGTCTGTAATTTTTTCCTGAAGACGGACGGAAAGATAGTGAACACGCTGTTGAAACAGTGTTATTTATGTATTTATTTGTTTGTTTGTATTTACTCAGGACGGATGGAGAGATAGTGAACTATGCACTGGATATGTTGTTGCAATGGTGTTGTTATTTATTTATTTGTTTGTTTGTATTTACTCAGGACGGACGGAGAGATAGTGAACTATGCACTGGACACGATGAACAACATCATGTGTAACAACCCCGAGGACGATGATGATGAAGGTCAGTGCAAGGTCGCGGCTGTGTTAGAACACTCTTCCCAGTGCTGTAGAGGGCAGAACAAAGGTCAAAGTTGATATGAAATCCTCCTAGGTACTGATGCTGTATCAGCAGTCGTGGTGACAGAAAACAGAGACTGGAATGTCTGAAGTTCTAAACTTTGATAATCTAGGCTACATTTGTACAAAGACTCTTATCTTGACATTACTCTCAATTTGATAATGCAACTGTCATGGAAGGCCTACAATCCTATCATACAGCCTTTTCAAACTCTAAATTTCTATACCCCTTGTTCTGACCACTTCCATGTTCTAACCCCCCTATACTGCCCTCCCCCCCCCCCCAACCACACGTGTCCTGTTTTAACCACCTGTCGTACCCCCTGTTCTTCCAGACATCCCCCAGACGAACGGGGAGGTTCGGCAGGAGCCAGAGGATCTGGGGGGACAGTTAACCCCTGTTCTGACCCCCCTGCTCTACCCCCCTGCTCTAACCCCCCCTGTTCTAACCCCCTATTCCTCCCTCTGTTCCAGACATCCCCCAGACGAACGGGGAGGTTCGGCAGGAGCCGGAGGACCTGGGAGGACAGTTTACCGAGATCTTCATCAAGAAACTTGAGAACGTCCAACTTCTTCTCAACTTCCTAGAGGTGAGGCTCAGTGTCCGCCCTGCTGTATGGGTCAGGGGTCAGCAGCTTCAGCTGATATTGCCGGGTGGTCCACTTTTGTTGCCATTTTGTGGTTGATTTCTCAGTAACTCCAATAGAGAAACCCTGCTACGGAGCTATTGGTCCTGTCACAGTGGTGGCCTGGCTTCTGACTGGAGGCGGTGGGTTAGCCAAGTTTGAAGGCACATGTACTGTAATTTCTATGCTGTGTTTCATCCAGGTGTGTTCATGCCTGCCAGGAATGAAACATGCAGGTGTGTCCCCACCTGCCAGGTATGTTCCATCCAGGTGTGTGCCCACCTGCCGGGTATGCTCCATCCAGGTGTGTTCCCACCTGCCAGGTGTGTTCCATCTAGGTGTGTTCGTGCCTGCCAGGTATGAAACATCCAGGTGTGTTCCCACCTGCTAGGTATGCTCCATCCAGGTGTGTTCCCACCTGCCAGGTGTGTTCCGTCCAGGTGTGCCCCCAGCTGCCAGGTGTGTTCCTACCTGATGTTGTGTTCTCCGTGTGTCCGCAGGAGTACGACTTCCGTGTGCGCTGGCCGACGGTGAAGCTCATGACGACCCTGCTGTGTAACAGGTGCAGCCAGATGCAGCAGATCATCCTCAACAGCCCTGTGGGTGGGTATCTGGTTCACTTAACAAACAAACAAACAAACAAACAAACTTCACCATTGTGTGGGTGGGTATCATGAGCTGTAACAGGTGCTGTAACAGGTGCTGTAACAGATGCTGTAACAGGTGCTGTAACAGGTGCTTACATGTGGGTGGGTATCTGTGCTGTAACATGGGCTGTAACAGGTGCAGCCAGATGCAGCAGATCATCCTCAACAGCCCTCTGGGTGGGTATCTGTGCTGTAACAGGTGCTGTAACATGTGGGTGGGTATCATGTGCTGTAACATGGGCTGTAACAGATGCAGCAGATCATCCTCAACAGTCCTGTGGGTGGGTATCGGGTTCACTTCTCAACAGCCCTTTGGGTGGGTATCGGGTTCACTTCTCAACAGTCCTGTGGGTGGGTATCGGGTTCACTTCTCAACAGCCCTGTGGGTGGGTATCGGGTTCACTTCTCAACAGCCCTGTGGGTGGGTATCGGGTTCACTTCTCAACAGCCCTGTGGGTGGGTATCGGGTTCACTCCTCAACAGCCCTTTGGGTGGGTATCGGGTTCACTTCTCAACAGTCCTGTGGGTGGGTATCGGGTTCACTCCTCAACAGTCCTGTGGGTGGGTATCGGGTTCACTCCTCAACAGCCCTGTGGGTGGGTATCGGGTTCACTCCTCAACAGCCCTTTGGGTGGGTATCGTGTGCTTTGATATGTGTTGTAATAATTGCTGTAACATGTGCTGTACACAGCTTTAACAGGTGTAGAGTAGGCAAAAGGGTGGTGTAAGTAGCTGACAGAAACTTAGTCGCCTGATGATGATGAAGTATCTGACAGCAGGGGTTGTGCACATGTTCAACAGTATCACACAGCTGTGTCAGTTGACAGTAGCATCCATCATACATCACCTGCTGACGGGTGTTCATCATGCCTCACCTGACATGTTTCTCCCCTCTCACCTGCTCAGGTGTGTCTAGACTGATGGACCTGATCTCCGACGCTCGCGAGGTCATCAGGAATGATGTGAGTAATGTGCAGTAGCACTCAGTTCTGTAACAGGGTCTTTAGATGTGCTGTCCCCTTCCCAGTCTATTTCTTCATATTACTTGTGCTATGTATGACACCTACCCACGTGGGAAGGAGGAACCCTTTACATCCTTGGTCGGAAGTCCTCCTAGGAGGCGGATACTCCGAAGAACAAAGCTGTATGACACCTACATGTGTCTTCACTGTGAAGTAGAATACAGAAATATCAGCTTGATACAATAATGTGTATAAAAACTATATTGTGGATAGTGTACAAAGAACTCTGTTATCTACAAGTCATTTTGAACACTACCAACTGTAAACTAAAACTAGTCAGTAAGGTTACAGAAATATCAGCTCAGTATAAAGACTATATAGCAGGCTCTGTTACTTACAAGTCATTTTGACATCCCATTTAGGGCCTGCTGCTGCTGATCCAGCTCACCAAGGGGAACGCTGCCATCCAGAAGATCGTCGCGTTTGAGAACGCCTTCGAGCGACTCCTCGAGATCATCGTGGAGGAGGGCCACAGTGATGGAGGTGGGCGGGTGTTTGTGTTACTATGGAAACCTGTGGTTTTTGTTTATTGTTGTAGGAACTGTTGTTGGAGATTTATTTCTGCAGGAATTATTTATTTTTTATTTTTGTTTATTTCTGCAGTAAATGTTGTTGAATATTGTTTATTGTTTATTTTTGCAGGAATTGTTGTTGAAGATTGCTTATTTATTTTCTGCTGATATTGTTCTTGATGATTGCTTATTTACATTTTGCAGGAATTGTTGTTGAAGATTATTTATTTTTACATGAATTGTTGTTGAAGTTTGTTTATTTGTTTTGCAGGAATTGTTGTTGAAGATTGTTTATTACTGATGATGAACCTGCTGAAGAACAACAACTCCAACCAGACACTGTTTAAGGAGGGAGGGTAGGTCCAACTTCACAACATTCTGTGCTTTAATAAGAGATGTTAACTAATTAATGATTTAGTGATGAAATAAGGCATAACGCCTTCCTACATCTCAAGAGCCCCATTCATCTTGCTGCTGATCTGCAGAAAAACTGGATGTATTCTTGGAAATCTTTTGGTTTGAATCTGTCTAGATCCAGGTTTCTTCATAGCCATCATATAAACTTCCATTGTAAGGGGTTTATCCACACCTACATGTACACATGTACAAAGCGGCTGCCGTGTTGTGTTCCTCCTCAGTCTGATCCAGAAGCTGACGCTGTTTTGTAACATCACACAATTTTGGTGAGGTTTGTATTTGTTATGTTTTCAGGGACACTGGAAGGCCCCAGAACTAATTATGATTTATTGATGGGTTTTGTCCCCAGTCTGATCCAGAAGCTGACGCCGTTTTTCGACATCACGGAGGCGAGTCCGGGCGGCGGCTGGTCCGCCCAGAAGGTCACCAACCTGCACCTCATGCTCAAGGTCAGCGGACCCTACCGTCCAGGGAAACTGCCTCTTATCGTCATGTTGTGCTTTGGGGTTGTTTTGGTCATCTAAGATATTAGCATGACGATTTTGGAAACTTGACTTCAGCATGAGTCACAGTTATCTTCTTATGTGTGTGGGAAACCTCGAATATGTGTATCAATGAAAACTGGATATGTACAAAACCTTGATATGTGTATGAAGCTTGAAACATGTATGAGACTTGATATGTGTGTGAAAAT